>NC_077229.1:158516731-158596731 GCF_027887165.1 Monodelphis domestica | reverse complement strand
GCATTACCTCCAAACAAGATCTTCCCCTTCCAAGGGTTCCTCCCCCCTCCATAACTTTGAATTTACTATGCATATGTCTACTACTTATCTATATACACATTGTCTCCCCATCTCCCCCACCAGACTATGAAATCCAAGAAAGCAAGGCTTATTTTATTTTTCATCTTTTTATCACCAATATTTATAGTGCAGTGCCAGGTAGGCACTTCATAAATGAATGGGTTTTTTTTTTTTAACTGAAGGGAAACAGTTGGACTTGGATATTTTTAGTTCATTTCATTTAAAGGTTTACATTTTCTAGTTCTTATAAATTTCTTTCTATTTTTAGGCATCTGAGGGAACATTTGATGTTACTCTTATGACCAATGAACTACAAGCAAGTGCTAATGCTGCTTTTAGTTTCAACATTTCACAGACTCCTGTCATAATGTCCTTTAGTCCTAAAATACGGATGTTACTTGGTAAGAAATTGTTTCATGAGATCAAATAAATCTATCATAGAAGTTACTTTAAAAGGATAATTAAGGGGGCAGCTGGGTGGCTCAGTGGATTGAGAGCCAGGCCTAGAGACGGGAGGTCCTAGGTTCAAACCTGGCCTCAGACACTTCCCAGCTGTGTGACCCTGGGCAAGTCACTTAACCCCCATTGCCTAGCCCTTACCACTTTTCTGCCTTGGAGCCAATACACAGTATTGACTCCAAGACGGAAGGTAAGGGTTTTAATTTAAAAAAAAAAAAAGGATAACTAAGGGGCAGCTGTGTGGCTCAGTAGATTGAGTGCCAGACCTAAAGATGGCAGGTCCTAGGCTCAAATCTGGCCTCAGACACTTCCTAGATGTATGACCCTGGGCAAGCAATGGGCAACCCATTGCTTAGCACTTACCACTCTTCTGTCTTGAAACCAATACACAGTCTTGATTCTAAGATGGAAGGTAAGGGTTTAAAAAAAGATAATTAAACCTACGTATTAAACTTGAAATTTGGTCCAAATTATGTATCACTTCTTCATTTTAAGCTATGGTATCAGACTAGAAATATTTAAATAAAGAATCCTGGATTTCCTTTTTTTTCCCTAAGTGAAATAGCAAAGTAAAGAGTTGTGTGGCACCATTTATCAGGATGTTCTATTAAATGGCCAAACATCTTGATTGACTCTTCAATTGCCTCCAAAACTTTTAGAAATTTCCAGACATTATAGGGACTATAGCTTTCTGTACAAAGACCAGGGATAACGGCATCCATACTACCAGGTTAGCTACCAATTAATGGAAGAATACTTTTGACATAGTAAACCCTAGCAGATGAACAGGTTACATCTTTTTTTTAAACATGACACAAACTTTGAATTTGACCTTATTGTGGCCATTCATTTAAAACTTTTTTTCTTCCTTTACAATCATAGGAGATGTAAATTTAACTATTAAGGGCTATAATTTTGGAGATGAACACTTACAGAACATGGTACATGTTGGAGGATCAAATTGTACTGTTCTGCATTGGAACTTCACAGATATTATATGTCTTCTGCCCATATTACCTCCTGGGAACTATGACATTTGTGTAGAGGTTGGAAACTGGGGATTTGCATCACCAAGGTACAACATGACTATTTGAATTCCTTAAAGACTAAGAATAATGTCTAGTTCGTATCCAAGCAAAATGATACTCAGGGAAATCAAGTATGTCAGTGCTACAATTCAAATAAAATTAGCTTTCACATTCCCAAATCCAAATTTTTTTGCATTTGATATTATAGAATTAAAGAACTCATGTTGATATGTATGTTATAGATTGATTCCCAACTGAAGGAATAATCATAAAGATATATAGATTTTGGCATGTCACTGAAACTGAGTAATCTATTATAGTAGTGTTGATACTGGTATTATTTTGAGCAGAATGAGAATGCTTTTAATTTTACAAATTATTTTTATAATTTCAATTATGTGCCCCCTTTTTCATCATAGAAGACTTAGTATGTGCCTCAGAAGTAATAATATGGCTCTATATTTTGAGATGAGGTGTTCTACCTAAACCTATATATATGCGTTGTATACTTATGCAATCAAAATATATAAGTTCATCTGTGGGTATAAAATCAAGCCCTCTTTTAGCCTATTGTAATGAATAAAGTATTCATTTCTTCCTTTTGTCCTAAAGAATTTATTTCATGACAAAAACTTAGTAGTATAACAGCATGGAATATCCAATAAAAACATCTTTATTTTTCTTTTGTAGTGAACAATTAAATGTTTCTATACAGTATATTTTGCAAGTGACCAACATATTTCCACAAAAAGGCTCATTATATGGTGGTTCTGAAATCACTTTAATGGGCTTTGGATTCAGCACAACACCAGATGAAAACAGTGTGTTCTTTGGTAAGGTTTTTTTATCATTCCTTACAAGATTTCTTTTTATTATATCTCTTTTTATAGTTGGAACATGTAAACAAGGTATGTGTCCATTTTTACTAACATGAATATTATGATATCATCAATTTTCTTTGATTGTATATAATAATTTATTTTTGATAGCTGAGCTTGTCTTAATTTATTCAGTTACTTGGAAAATATTTACTGCATATACTGTATGATATACATCAGATTAAAGAGAATGATTCTCCATCTGGCCAGGAACCACAATAATCATTAACTTGGAATAGGTGAAACCATCATTGCATTTGAAGCCATAAGGCCTAGGCCCAATATCTGGTTCCCTGTGACCTTGGGTAAATCATTTTACTTCTGTAAGCCTCAGTTTCCTCATCTGTAAAATATGGGAGAGAGAAACTACATAATTAATTACATAATTTTGAAACCTCAGAGTTGTAATAGATCTCAGAAACCATATAATTTAGCCTGTATTTATTTAAGCAAAATTACCTTCAACATCAGAGATATTCCAAATTCTGCTACCCACAATGCTTCAGAGTACTACCAAAACCAGATCAAAATTTTTTCTGAAATATTTAAAAAGATAAATAAAGATACAATAAAACATAGTTAATTTTAATTTGAGGTTTTCTAAGTTAATATGAAGCTGGCAGAAGTAAATTTGTATGGTTTATTTCCACTCATCCTTCTATCTGAATTTGATGTCACTGCTCTACAGCATCCCCAATACATGTGTTTATCCAACCTTTCCTGAAAAACCTCAAATTATAAGAAGCACACACCTCCCCAACAAAGTAGTGCCTTTACCTCTGGACATGTCTAATTATTAAGAAGGTTTTCCTTATATCAAAACTAAATTTGCATTTTCTGAAATTCTAATCATTCTTCCTTGTTTCTGCCTGGATCCTCTAATTATAAATTCATTGCTCTTTGTATTCTGCCATTTTAGTTACCTTTACAAATAAAGATCCACCTGATCTTATAGTAAATATGAATATCAAACTAGAAAATCAGAGTATTGATTAAAACATCAATATGAGGAATCTGGGTTCAGTTTAATTGAAGTGTGGGATCATTTGTGAACAGAAAGATTAGCTAAGCTGAAATTGAACATATTAAAGTCAATCTGAATTTCAGAGTTGAACAGAACTTTAGCAGCCAACTAACCTAACTCAGATCTAAAAAGAATTCCCACATATATAATCCAGATCTAATTACTTACCATCTCTGAGAAGGTGGAGGGAAGGGAGAGAGGGAAACAATCTGGATATTATAATTTTGGAAAATGTATGTTGAAAATTGTTATTCATGTAATTGGAAAATAAAATATCTGAATAACTTTTTTAAAAGAATTCCCTCCAATGTATATTAAAAAACCTGGTTATCCAGCCTTTGCCCAAAGACTTCTAGAAATGCAGATCACCATTATTTCCTGAGGCAGCCCATTCTATTTTGGGTTAGTACAACTTGTTAGGAAGTTTTCCTTGTCATAGGTCCTAAATTTCCTCTTTACAATTTCGTTCCTTGTTCTACTTCTGCCCTCTGGTGCTAAACCTATTCTCTCTTTCATAGGACAGCCCTTTTAGATATCTAAATCTAGTCATCATATATCAATAAAAGTATTGAACCTTCTTTTAATTCTAGCATCTTCCCTTTGTTATTTCCAAGAGATCTTGTATATAGTTTGTTTGCACACAGCAATTTGTGACTTCCTCAAGATCAGAGACTTTTTCATCTTTCTTTGAATATCCAGTGCTTCACACAGTTACCTGACACAGAAAATGTTTAATAATATGTTTGC
Organism: Monodelphis domestica; assembly: GCF_027887165.1. Taxonomy (NCBI): domain Eukaryota; kingdom Metazoa; phylum Chordata; class Mammalia; order Didelphimorphia; family Didelphidae; genus Monodelphis; species Monodelphis domestica. Next base: position 158,592,535 of record NC_077229.1, on the reverse strand, counting down.
TGACTGACTGACTTTTTGATTAAACATCCCCAATTCCTTCAACTTCTTGCCTACATTATATAAATGTGAGGATCTTTACCATCCTGGTTGTGTTAATCTTGTTGCTCTCCATATTATCCAAGTTCTTCCTGAAATATAATATACAGAAATGTCAAATGTACTTCAGATGTGGTCTGAAAAGAACAATATATACAGTAGGATGATTGTGTCTGTAAAGATTAAAATTTAGGGGGAGACTGAGGCAGGTAGAAATTAGTTTCTCTCTGCAAGGAGTATTATATTTTTTATGAGATTTATTAAAGATTAAGGATTAAAGAAAATACAGGATAAGAAACACGTGCCTAGGCCAGAGAGGTCTAGACAAGATAATCTCACATCATGGAAGAGCCACGTCTGCTCCAAAACAGACATCCAAAAGAGCCCGAGCCTATTCACAACCAGTTTTAAATACCTTCTCGATCTCGGCCCATGTGAGAATTCAGAGAGATTACAGGGTATTCTGGGGATTGAAGTCCTGGATTCGTGTCTATTTTTTACATGTCCTCATCATTGGAATTTATACATCCTACATTAAACCTCTGCTGATCCCTCTTAATAATAGTACCTTTCAGGTAATAAAACTACCTCTTTTTTCAGATGATATGATGATATATGTGGAAAATCCTAGTTATTCAACTAAAAAGTTAGTTGAAACTTTTAACAATTTTAGCAAAGTAGCAGAATATGAAATAAAACCACATAAATTACTAGTATTTTATATGTTACAAACAAAATCCTATAAGAAGAGAGAAAAGGTGATATTTCATTCACAATAACCACAGGTGAAATAAAATACTTGGGAGTATACCTGTCAAAAAAAAAAAACTAAGAAATACAAGAACATAATTATAAAATACTTTTCACACAAATAAAGTCAAATTTAAATAATTGAAGAAATATTCATGATTCATGGATGGTCAGAGCCAATATAATTAAAATGACAATTCTATCTAATCTACTTATGCAGTGCCATCCCAATTAAATCATCAAAAAATTTATTTGAGCTAAAGAAAATGATAAAACTCATACAAAAGAACAAAATATCAAGAACATCAAAAGGATTAATGAAGGACAGCTGGGTAGCCCAGTGGATTGAGAGTCAGGCCTAGAGATGGAAGGTCCTAGGTTCAAATCTGACCTCAGACACTTCCCAGCTGTGTGATCCTGGGCAAGTCACTTAATCCCCATTGCCTAGCCCTTACCACTCTTCTGCCTTGGAACCAATACACAGTATTGATACCAAGACAGAAGGTAAGGGTTTAAAAAAATAATTAATGAAAAAAGCATAAAGGAAGATGGACTAGCAGTACCAGATTATAAACTGTATTATAAAACAGTACTTATTAAAGTACTAAGAAAGAGTAAGACTAAGAAATAGAAAGGCAGACCAGTGGAAGAGGACAGACAAATCTCAAACAGAAGTAAAAGTTTATAGTAATCTTGTGTTTGACAAAAGCATAGTTCCAGATTTGAGAAATAAGAAATCACTATTTGGTATAAATTGTTTGGACAAACAGCTGAAAAGTAGTTTGACAGAAACTAGGTATAGATCAGTATCTTACACCATTCATTAAAATAATATCCCAAGGAAATCAAGAGGAATAGGAAAGAGCCTATCTGTTCCAAAATATTGTAGCAGTACCCTTTGGTGTAGCAAAAGACTAGAAATTGAGGAAATGTCCATCAATTGGGAAATGGCCATACAAATTGTAATATATAATTGTGATAAATATTCTTGCACCATATAAAACAATGAACAGGCTAATTTTTTTTAAAAAACCTGGAAAAACTACATGGGATAATAAACAATTAAATGAATAGAACCAAGAGAATAACATGCACAGCTACAGATTGAATACTAGGAGAATGAATTATGAATGTTACCTCCAGAGAGTGAACTGAAAAGTAAAAACATGAAAGATATAATTTGCATATTGTAAGGGAGAAAAGGAGTTTATTTATACAAAGGTAGAACTGGACTATATTTAAAATAGGGTTGCCAGAAATTTATATTAATTCCAAAGAGATTTATTTACAATTTATTTACAAAATATAGAAAGAATGAAGTAAGCAAATCAGAGAGAGGATAGGGTAAGATAACTAGCCTAAGCACTAAGTAATTTACTCCTGGCCCCTGGCTCAACCCAGGTAGGGAGAGTTAGTTTCAGCCAGCCTTGCCAAAGCCAAAGACTTGGGGAAAACTCTCTAAAAAGGTAGGTCTCTCCTGAAGCTAGTTTCTTCAGAAAATATCCAGGAAAGTAGTCAGCATTTTCACTTACCACATGTCAGTCCAAAGGAAAAGATTTAAGAACAGCTTCACCAGGAACAGGGTCTCAGGTCCAGTCAGCAGATTCTTCTTCAGCTAAAGATCTCAGACTCTTCTCCCATGAATTTCAGATTATTCTCTCTCCACAGGAAGTTGTAACTCCCCTTTAAAGACAATTTCTTTTGTATCACTTCCTGTGCCTTCCCCTAATTTTATGTCTACCAATCACAGTTGAAACTTTGCTTTAGGACTGCCCAGGGACAGTCAGTTAAATTCTGATTTGTCACCCACTATTGTAAATGTGGGCTACAGACCTCCCCACTAAATGATTGAGTGGGATGTTTACACTTTTGATGTTTAAATCTAAAAATGGGCAGTTGCAATTTAATCTTCACAATCAGGGGAGAGTTAATTAATTTCATTTTCACAATCAGGAGATAGTTAAATTTAATCTTCACAATATATATGTTTGCCTCCCAGACAATGCCTTCTCTGATTTGGAGAGAGAGGAAAAGGTTCACATATTTGTGGATAAATTCTGCTAATTTTAAAAATACTAGTGCCTTTCTTCTGAAATTACCTCCAGTTTATCCTCTCTATATCTTTATTTGTATATAATTGTTTTCCTGTTGTCCCTCTCCTACCCCCATTACATTGTGAGGTCTTTTCCTTTCTGTATAGCCCCAGCACTTAGCATTTAAGAACAGGTGATTAATAAATGCTTATTGACTGAGTGACTTCTAGTTCTTTTAGAAACAGTTTATCATCCCTGATAATTGTAAACCTTAAAATTTCTTAGACTTATGAATGTTGGAAATTTCCCTATTGGGAAATTTTATACTTGAAAAATTTCCTACTGATAGTAAGAACTCTATTGGAATGTGAAAACCCTTGGCATGGGAGGGTCCTTCTCCTCCCTACTTAAGACTACTTTAGGACAGAAACCTTTTGCTAAACAATGGAAAGGGCTTTGACCTATACTTTAGCATAGAACAGGAAGTTCTTTGAGTCATGATTGATTTTAGAATTGATACAATAGAGATACTTGGAATGACAGAACCAGGTCTTGGAACTTACAATCTCCACCCTTCTCAGAGTAACAGGATTTAGGAAGGGCTGCAGCAAAGATCAAGATTTAATTATTTGAGAATATGACCTTCAACAGACATGTGCAAAGGGGGGCAGACCTCTGGGCAGTCCTGGGTTAAGCTAGAGCCACCATTGGCACAGGGGAGACATGGACAGTGATTGGTAGATGTGAGAACTGAGGGGAGGGGACTTAGATTGTGGACTTAAAGATAGCGGGGTCTGAGGACAGAGAGGAGTTTTTTGTTCTGAGAGGTTTTGCTCTGAGAGGTTTTGCTCTGAAGGAGTCTGGAGGTGGAGGCCCCTGAGACTGTTTCTCCATTTTGGTCACGTGAGTGATAGGGACTGATCTCTTTTCTTTGCCTCAGCTATCTAAGGGCTTGGGCCTTTGGCCCAGCCTAAACAGAGGGGGTATTTAAGCCCTATTCCCTTCTCTCCCCTTTCTCTCTCTCTCTCTCTCTCTCTCTCTCTCTCTCTCTCTCTCTCTCTCTCTCTCTCTCTCTCTCTCTTTCTCTCTCTCTTTCTCTCTCTCTCTCTCTCTCTCTCTCTTTCTCTCTCTCTCTCTCTCTCTCTCTCTCTCTCTCTCTCTCTCTCTCTCTCTCTCTCTCTAATACCTTTCTTCCTCCTGTTTGTAATTAAAAACTCCATAAAAGGTTGACTGCTGACTTGAGTTTTCATTTAGGAATTACATAGCTGAATTCCTTGGCGACCTTAAATTCATATATATCAGTCTTTTAAAGTGATTTCGATATCACATACTGTGATAGTGAAAAGGCATTGCCCAAACCCCTTTACATTTCATTCAAGGAGAAAGACCAGCCTTCATCCTGAACATAGATAGAAATCTCTCGATTGTGGCAAAAAGATAACTATTATACACTCAAAGCAAGTCTCTGAAAGATTTTCTGTGCTCTCCACAATTACCAGAAGTTAATTCTTTAGTGCTTGTCTTTCAAACTGCTTGTGGATGCCTAGGAACACATCTCCAAATCTTGTTAAAACTTATAGACTCCAGTTCTTCCAGCCCCAAATTCCTCTAGTTTTTATTACTTGATGTTTTGAGCCTTTCTTATTTCTATTTCTATCCAATTCCAGCCATTTATTTTCCTCCTCCTGGAGTCCTTCAGCTGTTTCTGCTCTTCCTATTTTTCCTGCCTATAGGTCCTGCTCCTCAATCCTTGTACTTCAGATCGAATCCTCCTTAAGAGTAAATCTCTTTCTCTTTATCCTCCTTCAGTTCATGCCCTTTCCTCCAAAAGTTTTCTTGAAGTCCTCCCACATTTTTCCATCTCCTTTGATGTTCTTCTGAAGTCCTGAAATCACACTCACATTTTGCTCTCATTATTCACTTTAAGTCCTTCTTTAGCCATCTCTGCTACTCAGCTTTCTCATTTGGAAGACAAGTAGAATGATCTCTAAGGTCTCTTCCAGTTCAAAATTCTATGTCAAAGTCTACCTAACAAAGATCCTGATGATTTGGAAGAAAGTGTTAAGACTGTTAGTTCCTAAATGATTAAATCACAGCCTTTTGTGACTCATTTTTATAAGGTTTAAAAAGTTCTGTACAACCAAAACAATGGTATCTCTTCTAAAAATTAGTTAACTCAGGAGCAGCTTTGTGGACACTTCCTAGCTGTGTGACCCTAGGCAAATCACTTAACCCCAATTATATAGTTCTTAACACTCTTCTGCCTTGGAACCAATATTTAGTACTGATTCCAAGTTAGAAGATAAGTTGATATTTTTAATAGTTGATTGAGAAAATTTTTATTTGTTTGACCCTTTCTAGGATCATTTCCTTGCAATGTAACATCCTCTTCAGAGACAAGTATAACATGTATTCTTCATTCAACAAAGAATGTATTCAGAGTTACCAACCAAGGAAAAGATTCAGGTATGAGTCAATACTAGTAAATTTTTAAATTCATGTAGCTTCTCCCCTGCCTCTACCCTCCAAACCAAGCCTGGAACTAACTTCAGAAATTCAAAGTATCTGTTATTTCATCAGTATGGACTTGTTTTCCTGACACAAACTCAATTTTTTTACACCCTTCCAATAGATGTATCAAACATACAGCCCATGTCATCCCAGACAGAATAAAATGTAGTTGAAAAAATGTTTTAACAAAATAAATGAAATAAAAATACAATCAAACATAGATAATATAAATTTATGTTTTTCTCAGTCAATAGATAGCTCAAAGGAATACGTAGCTTATGTATGGTTTAGTGGCCCTCATTTCTATTTCAGTTTGCCACTTGACACTACTTGTTTCATAAATAGCATCATGTGCTTCTATGGCCCAGATATTCCTAATCTTGTGTCCAGTTTTACAGTGGTGAGCCTCACTAAACTCAGCTAGGCTATACCTTGGATAATAATCTCACAGTCTTTGACTCATACTCAAAGCCTTACTAGATTACTAGTGAAACAGAGATGATTCCATTGCTCAGGAGATATACTCTGGTTCTGTGGGAATATCCATGCATTTTGGCATCTTATTGAAAAGACCCAGGAATTGCAGCACTTAATATGTTGCCTGTCCATTGTAAATGCTTAATAAATGTTTATTGATTGATAGAATGAACTCCTTACTGGCCCCAGTAACTAAGAGCTGTGTCAAATAGGACACAGCATTGTGTCAAAAAAGGAAAACTCATGGAATAATTTCCCTATATGCTTTTCTTCCAACACATCCTTGGTTAACTATAAGAGAAGAAAGAGAATGACTCCATCTCTCTTTTGAGACACATTCAGCATCATCTCTGCCTTATACTTCCAGCAGAGAGAAATCACACTTGTTATACTATGATCTACTAGGAATTCAACTTACACAGACTACTCATAATAGGACTTTAATGAAGTCTTCAGGAACCAAATAAAATTATTTTTATTGGAATTTATCTTCCAACTTTTTGACAAGGTACTTTCAAAATAAATGTTATTTATTACCTCCATTTTAACCTAGACAAAATGAGATATAGAAAGTAAATCAGTGGTAGAGTGTAGAGCCACAATTTTACAAAGCCTAAATCTAGGCTTTTCCCCAGAAATATGGATCCTTGCTATTATATTCTAGCTAGTTAGTGATTATGTGTATATATATATAATTTATTAATTTAGAATATTTTTCCATGGTTACATGATTCATGTTTTTTCCCTCCATTTCCCCCTCCCCCTCCCAGAGCTCACAAGCAATTCCACTGGGTTATACATGTATGATTATTCAAAACCTATTTCCATGTTATTCATATTTGCAATAGAGTGATCATTTCATGCCAAAACCCCAATCCTATCCCCATCGAACCAGGTGATCAATCATATGGTTTTCCTTCTGCATTTCTACTCCCACAGTTCTTTCTCTGGATGTGGATAGTGTTCTTTCTTATAAGTTCCTTGGTATTCTCTTGGGTCATTATATTGATACTAGTAGAAAAGTCTATTATGTTCGATTGTGCCACAGTGTATCTGTCTCTGTATATAAGTTTCTCCTGGTTCTGCTCCTTTCACTCTGCATCAATTCCTGGAGGTTTTTTCAGTTCACATAGAAATCCTCCAGTGATGATATATATTTTTAAATAAATGTTTGTTCATGAAAGATGGAAGGGTAAATAGATTCTTGGGTATGTCTCAGTCTAAGCAACTTGATATGTTCAAGAATATTATGATCAATGAATTAATAAGCCTTCATTAAGCACAAACTATGAGACAGGCACTGGGTTAAGTGCTAAGGATAAAAATAAGGACAAAAAATAGTCATTACCTTCATGGATCTCACAGTCTAATAAGAGACAACAAGAAAACAAACATGTACAAACAAGCTCTATAAAAGGTAAATTAGAGATAATCAACAGAGGAAAAGCACAACAGTTATGGCAGATAAATAAAGGTTTCCAATAGAATGTAAAATTTTACCTGGAACTTGGAGGAAGTCAGGGAATCCAGGAGATTAACATGAGAAGGGGAAAATTCCACGTATAGGAGACAACTAGTAACAATGTCTAAAATCTGGAAATGGAGTATCACATGCAAGGAAAGCAGGGAGGTCAGTGTCACCAGATCACATGGGTATATGGGATCATTAGATAGAATAACAAGTAAGGTATTAGAAGACTGAAAGGAATGAAGCATGGCATAAATGCCAAACAGGATTTTATATATGATCCTGACAGAAATGGGGAAACATTTGATTTTATTGAATGGTGGATGTTAGGGGAGTAGTGGCATGGTCAGATCTGTGCTTTAGGAACATTGTTTTGGTAACTGAATGGAAGTTGAGAGGTGAGAGTTAGGAAAAAATCCTGAGGCAAAGAGACAAACTAGAAGATTGTTGTAATAGTTCGCATGTGAGGTGATATAGGCCCATACCAGGGTACTGTAACAGAGAGAAGAGGGACATTTGTGAAAAATGTAATTAAGGCAGAATCAATAGGACTTAGCACAGATATAAGAAATAATAAGATAAGGATTAAAAAATAAGAAATAATGAAGTATTAACTTAGGTTGTGAGCCTGAGTGACTAGGAAGATGATTGTACCTTTAGCTGTAATGGAGAAGTTAGGAAGTGGGAGGTTTAGGAGAAAATAGAATGAGTTCAATTTTGGACATTCAGAAAATGTTCTAAAATTTGGTGCTATTTGTGACTGGCTTTCAATGAATTCTTGCTTTCCAGATGAAGCCTCTTGATGATTTATGCTAATGAATTTTTTTGGTTCTCCTTAGTTCTCAACATCTTGACTTCTCTAGTTTTAGTTTATTTAACAAATAATGAAATTCTGTATGTGAGAGAGACAGAATATTATTATAGGATATTTGAAACTCAGTAAACATTTCTATTCAGCAAAACTTAATTTCTGTTCTTTTCTTTCTTCTTACCCTTTTAAATGGCCTCTCCTTTTCTGGTACCAGTATATGGAGAAGGATATGCATGGTCTCCATCAGTCTTAAATATATCTGTGGGCGACACAGTGATATGGCAGTGGCAAGCTCAGCCTTTCATCAGAGGAATAGGTTATCGTGTTTTCTCTGTTTCAAGTCCTGGAAATGTGATTTATGATGGCAAAGGATTTACTAGTGGAAGCCAAAAAACTACATCAGGTATGTTTCTTCTCTGTTTAATTTTTATCTTTTCCTTGAATGTAAGAAAAAAATTTGTTTAAATTATGTGATACAGTTTCAGAAATTCTCGATTTGGAACCAAGTTCAAATTCTAGCTCTGCCACTCACTACCCACAGGGCATGTAATTCCTCTGATATATGTTTTTTCATTGTTGGGGGAAACTGCCTGCAGCCCCCCCAAGAGAGGAAAGATAGAAAGTTATTTCCTTGGGGAGGAACTGAAGCCATGGGGGATGGGAAGAGAGAGACCAGACACCGAATCATATGGAAAATCGAGCTACACTGACCTAAGCTCCGTCTTCCCACTTCACCAGGAGATGAGACAGTGAGAAGACCTTAAAACAACACCATGGGAATCAGAAATGAGTTTAGAGATCAGGAGAGGCAAAGCCACAGTCCTTAAAGCCTCGCTTTAAACCTGGACTGTTACGGCTTAATGATAGGGGTTAGAGAAGCAAAGGTGATTCACAGAAACAAGGGAAACTGCATAAGAAAGACTGAGCATGACCAGAGCTCCAGGAGAGAGAGAGAGATAGGTGAAAGAAGTGGAAGTAAGGAAGGAAGATGAGTGGGCAAGTGAGATGGGCTGGTCCTGTGTGCTCATCTTTTATTAACATTCATATGCAAAGATACATAATGCATATTAATTGGAGACATAGTGGATTGTCATTGGTTCAACTGCAAATCATGACAAGATAGATGTGTATCCTTTTTCAGCCTGGTGAGAACAAAGAAACCTGATTTTGTGCCTAAACCTGTTGGGATCAAAGGTCAGTGCCTTTCTTGCCATGTGCAAGACTGAGCATGCACTCTCCTAAGACAATCTTCACAGATTGATTATTTTCCTTGTGTAAACACAGGTGTGGACGGCTACATTCATCAGAAAAATTAGGGAGTTGGCCTATAGACCTCTTAGCCTATAATCTTATGATCCATCATAAGTTCTAAGTGCATTTTCTTAGGTCCTACCCTCTTAGTTAAAAGGGATTTCTGAAGTCATCCTCTAAACTGATGCAGAAATTGTCCCTGACAACATCCCTGCCAGGTGTTCACTGTTTAGTGTGTCCACCATTGCTAGAAGGCTCCTATTGCTGAGGTAAACTCATAACCTCATAAATCTATTTCATTCTTTGACTACTTTCATTGCTTAAAATATCTTCTTTATATGGAACTGATGTCTGCAATGCTAAAGCCACTTATTACACATTAGTCCTAATTATGCCCTTTAAGATAATACAAAATGTCTTGGTGCTTTTCCATATAAATGTCCTATAATTTTTTGAAAACACTTATTTTATGTTTCTGCTGTGATGTTTAGGTTTCTTAAACACATCCCAATGAGGACAGGGCATTTAGGGAAGGATTTCATAGATATACAGCCTACACTGGGTGTCAAGTGTTGTATATTCAGAGACTTGCTATTCCAATGAATGACTGGCCCATCTCCAAGAAACTACTGAGTTCAACCCAGTGTCAGGAAACTACATTCACTATCATTTATGCTTTGTTCCCGTTATCTGTACTTGATGTTTCTGGAGGATTGTGGATCACTTTTTTTCTTCTCCATTCTTCATTTTGGTCACTAGCAAATTTTCCTCTTCACAGAGCCTCAGGTCGGGGGAGAGAGGGGGGTTCTCAGACCTACTAGTACAACATGTACATCAGGAACAGCAAGCAAGCTAGGGTCATTGTATTGCAGATAAAGTGGATAACAAAGTGTTAAGAAGACTAAAAATGTAGGAAAAGGGTAGTTTGTGGAGGGCTTCAAAAGCCAAACAGAAGATTTTATTTATATTCAAAGCTAGAGATAATGGCAAACTACTAGAGTTTTCCGAGTAGGGGCAGGAGGTTGTTGGGAGAAAGAGCATTGGCAGAATCAAGTCTTGCATTTTATGAAACTCACTGACAGCTTAATAGAGGATGGAATCAAATTGGGATAGACTAGAGGCAGAGAGACCAACAGTAATCCAGACATGAAGTGATAAACAATCAGTCAACATTTATTTATTAAGTACTATGTCATAGGGCTAGGCACTGTGCTAATAGCTGATGATATAAATGCAAAGAATAAGATCTATATTCCCAATGTTTTGGCTTCTAAGGAAGGAGATGAGAAATTCATATATAAGTATATACAGAATAATACATTTAAAGACATGGTTTAAGAGAAATAGCTTAGCCAACTTTGTAAAACTTTGCCTGGTTAGCTAAACTTTTAATTACCACATTACCTTTCTCCTTTACCAACATCAATTAAGCACTTGCTAAACACAGATTACTATATTATATGCAAAGGTGACTTTTTAGGAAATTGCCAGGTGCTGATGGTTGCTGCCTTCAAGAAACTTAAAATTGATTTGGACACACATGATATACATACATAAATAAATTAAGTACTTATTTATAGAGCTGTATTTCAATATAATACAAAGTAAAAATGTGCTGACTAGAAACATGAGCACAAGTGTGATCAATCATGAAGGGTAATCAGGACACTGTCAGAGAACAATAAAACTGAAGATTACAGAAATAGCAGAAGTCTAGACATGGACATCAGCATTTCTGGATGGGAAAGGTGTAGACAATAGAGGAAATTGAGCAGAACATTTAGGAAGTAATAACAAGCAGTGCTAAATCTATAATTTTATGATTCAAAGATGGTTAAATGAGAGGAAGAAAGGAGACACAGTGTGAGGCTTTGATTAGAATATTAATTTGACCTAATGAATTCTAGTAAATTTATCATTTTTACTTCCCAGGTTACATACAGATAACTAAGATGTGGCCTTGATTGAAGATTAGTAGTAAATGCATTTTCTAATCTCAAAAACCTTTATAAAATTATAACCAAAAGATTTGCTTTCAGTTTAGCTTTAAATCTAGCAGTTTCCGTTTTTCATTCATGGACAAATTGTTTGATTTTTTTTTTAATCTGTAAGTTATAACACATTTTGGGTTGACTTTGGTTTTGGTTTCTGGCTTTTAAAAATTGGCAAGTAGGTGACTGACTAGATAGAATATTAATCCTGGAGTCAGGAATGCCTGACTTCTAATCCACCTTTAGTCATTTACTATCTGTGTGAGGCTGGGCAAGTCATTTGACCTCTGTCTTTTTTAGCTTTTTCATCTGTAAAATGATGATAATTATAGTATTGACTTCTCAGAATAAAAAGCATGTTGTGAGAACAAAATAAGATATTTCTAAATGTATTACAAAATGTAAGGTGCTACAAAAGTGCTATTTATTAGTAGTAAAAATATGGAACCTATTTATTTAGGGACATAATTTTACTCTGAATTTATTTATAGGCATGAAATAGATAGACCATATACCTTCTACATCCTATTTAAATTATATAATCAAACTGATGAAAAATTAAAAGATCTATGGTTTGAATTCTTGAATATTATAGTATGATTTCTCTTGAAAATCATGTCTACTTATCTTTAATAACTTCTGTTTATATATCTTCTTATGTGTCAGGTTCTTTTTCTTACCAATTTACTTCACCTGGGAAATATTATTATAGCACTGGCTCCATTAATGAAGCACAGACTATATTTCTTCAAGGAGTAATTAATGTTTTGCCAGCTGAGAACAAATATCTTCCATTACGCCTATTTATTGGTGGAATTGAGGCAACATATGCTCCAGGTAGGAGAAAAAAATAGCTTATTTTGATATTTGATAAAAATTCTAGTACTGAGAGATCATTTGGTAACTCTGTGGATTAGAAGTTAGATGACCTGGATTCTAGTCCTGGCTCCATCATTTAATAGCTGTGTGATTTTGAGAAACTCACTGATATTCTCAATGCCTCAGTTTTCTTATGCATCAAATGGGAATAATAATCTTCCCTCTGAACCAGGTCTTCCATTACACTATGAACTCCTTTAAAATATAAACTGTCTTTTGTTTTTCTTTGTATCGCTACTGCTTAGCAAAGTGTCTGGCATGTAGTAGGTACTTAATAAATGCTTCTAGACTGATTGATTTCTGTACTTCAGTGGATCTGTGATTGCATCAGTGCTGAAACTTCCTTCAGTGATGAACAATGTAATCCATCCATGCCTTCAGGTCCTGTGCTCAATTCACCAAGTGTACTAGGGAACTTTCAGACTTTTAATGCTCACTTTGTTTGATACTTAAGTCAAAAAGATTGAAGGATAAAATATTCCATAAGTTCTTTCGCACTATGTAGGTTGTCTTGTCTTTTACATTTCACTCCATGATTAACAAATCTCCTTTTACAGTTGGACATTTTTGGAATAGTATTTTTAATGCCACTTCTTGTGTGGAGACTGTTACTGGTAAAAAAACCTGACTTGCAGTCTTGTTACACCTACACTCATGTCATTTATTCTATGATCCAAGAACACGCTCCTTGACTTTTTTTCACACTAGATATGCCATCTCTAGACAATGGGCATTTTCACAATCTCTTCCCCATTCCTGGAATGCCCTCTCTCCTCATCCCAATCCCTGGCTTCCTTCAAATCCCAGCTAAAACCTTGCCTCTTACAGGAAGTTTTTCCCAATTTTCCATAATTCTGGTGCTTCCCCTCTGTTAAATATCCCCAGTTTAGCCTGTATATGTATTTTTATATAATTTGTATATTATCTTTCCCACTAAATTGTGAGTTCCTTGAGAACAGGGACTGTTTTTGTTTTGTTTGGGTCTTTCTATGTGTCTAGTGCTTAGCAGAGTGCAAGACACATAGCAGGTGCTTAATAAAGATTATGGACCAACTGATGTGTTGCAGCCTATTTGTTTTGTCAGGAGGAATAATAGGCATAATGTGAAAATACTTTAAAATTAAAACCCTACACAAATGTAACTTATTATTATTGTTGTTGCTGTTGAGCTTTTTTCCCATGCATAGGACTGAGTGAAAGTTTAAATTAAACTAATTTTTATTCAGTGTCTGTACCGCCCATTCCTTTTTCTTTTCAGTGGGCACTTATTTAAAATACTAATGAGAAGGGACTCAAGTAGAATGTAAATTACCCAACCAAAACTATGGCTATAAAATGAATAATTTGTGTCACATGTCTTAAGATTTCCCCTTAGATTATTGGAGAAGATAATTGCCTTGAAGATTCATATATATAATCCCCCAGATCTTCTTACTGTAGTTTTCAGCTTTAACAGCTTGCAGCTTTTACAGATGAAGATACTGAAGCTGAGGGAGATTGAGTCACACAGCTAATAAATTGGTGAGATGCAGTTGGAACTCAGGTCTTCCTCATCCCTAAATCCAATACTTGAAACTTTAACTGCTTAAAATTGTACAATGGCTTTTGGACAAACCACATTTATTTATTTTTTCCTGTTTTTTTTTTTCAAAACATGACTAACCAAGTTTTATTTTATGTAAATAAAATCAGAGTCAAGGAAATAGCATACATAAAAAGAAACAAAAAAGAATATATAAACAGTAACAGTTATTTGAGGAGTAAAAGTTGAGGAAAGAATAGATCTTTTGGTCTGTCTCTCAGACCATGGTTTTAACAATGGCCCATGACAATCTCACCTCTCTCTGCTACTACTCAGCACTTGTTTCTCTCCCCTGCTTGCCCATCACCCTTCTGTTTTCACATCTCTCCTGCTCAGATCATGAAGTTCCTGTTGTAACTGAGGACACTTATCACTTCACTGTGGCTACTGCTTATTACATTCAGTCTTAGAGCCTTGCATCCATACTCTTCTCTCACAAACTGTTGTCTATCTTTCAAAACGTCTGGGCAAAACTTAATCTACCTTCTTGCTTAAAGAATTTTCTTCTCAAAACTAAGAGGCAATGCTTGCCCCTTTAAGCCTCAAACTCTAAAATATGAGACAATCAGTTCTCAAATGAGAACCATTAAAAAAGATTGTTAAATATAAAAGGATACGATGCCCCCTTACAAAATTAGTCTAACAGAATTTAATAAGAATTTATAACTGTTAGCACAGTTGACTAAGAGGACTATTTCATGGTCATTTTTATATTTCTCTTCATTGGATTTGTCTAATTAACTCGATTGATAGAAGAGGAGTGGCTTGACTCTTCTCCTGGCAGCAGCCAAACTGATGCCATGCCAGTGACTTTCCAGAGTCTCCTGACTTTTTATAATTCATGAAATCATTGTTTGTACTAGTTTATCTTAAAGTAGATGTTTGGTCACTCTGTAGAGAAAGAAACACAAAAAAGAAGGGAAAGAAGCAACATTGTTCCACTTAGTGTCCCTCTTTTTAACTTCTGCTTTTTTACTTCTTCCATCCTCAGTTTTTTCATCTATAAAATAGGGCTAAAAATAGTACCAACCTCAGGGTTGTTGTGAAGATCAAGCGATGAAATATGCAAAGTGCTTTGCAAAGCATAAACTGTTGTACTATTATATGAATGCTATTATCATGGATTAATTACCCCTCAAATAGACTATGCTTATTTACCAGAATGTTGTTACCATACTCAAATTAATGTAAGCTGATAAGTAGTTCTTATTTTTGAATACTTTTTTGTAACATGTAACTCTTTTTTTACTAAGAAGGATCTAATGAATCAAGCACAAGAATATCAGTAGCAGATCACATAGGAGAGGAGCCTTCATGTGTCCAAAATAATACTGGGATTAAAAACCTTAATGGAATTTTCTTTGAACTTTCAAGTTGTTATTCACCATCCATAAATAGCATTAGCCCATCCTATGGCTCAGTAAATGAAGTGATAACAATAACTGGACATCGCTTTAGCAATCTTGGATATGCTAATAAGGTAGGAACTATTTTTGCATATACATTATAAAGTCTTCATTGTAATAATGTGATATTGTTTGGTTCTAAGCCTCATGTATTTGCATCACAGTTTTAAACATGCTGATTTGAATAATGAATATCAAAAATATTATTGTTAGTATTTTATGACAATTACATTTCCTAAATATAAAAAACATTTGAAAATAATTCAGTTTTTTTTCCACTTTAATCTACCATTCATCAAAAAGCTTAACTGTCCATCCATCTAAACTGTTAGTCTCATTTCACAATTAATATACTTTCAGGTTACCATTGGTGGCTATCCTTGTGTCATAGAAGAAAGTTCCGAAAATGTCATCATGTGTCATATTGACCCTCAAAACTCAATGGCTGTTGGAATTGGGGAATTAGTTTCATTAATTGTGCACAACCTGGGTGCAGCCGTAAACACTTTGACCAAAGAATTGGAGAGACGGTTTGTTCTTTTGCCCCATGTTGACACGGTGACTCCAAATGTTGGATCTACCAAAGGGATGACAAGAGTGATCATTAAGGGGTCAGGATTTGCTGCTTCTTCTGATCATATCAAAGCTACCATGGGAGGTTTTCCATGCACCATCTTGTCAGTTAATTACACTGTGATTGAGTGTGAGACATCCCCTGCTCCTGAACAGCATGTGGACATAGATCTTCAAATACATGATATTCCTGCTCAATGCAAAGGAAAGTGTAGCTTTTCTTATTTGGACATCATCACACCCTTTGTAACAAAAGTCTTTCCAAACACATTACAAAATGTTTCTACTAAGGTTCTAATAGAAGGTCAAGGATTTGGGGAATGCTTGGAGGACATTCTTATTTATATTGGAGATAGACAATTCAAAGCAGTAGATGTTAACAACACAAGCATTTCTGTGGTTGTGAATGCAGTCCCAGCTGGTTATTATCCCTTAAGAGTTATAGTGATGACTAAAGGCTTGGCAGCTGGAAATTTCACTGTGAACAGCCCCTTAGCAGCATCTTTACTGCCAGCCTCTGGAAGCACTGAGGGCGGCACTGCTTTGATTATTACAGGAAATGGATTCTCTCCGGGGAACACAACAGTAACAATTGGAGATGCCCCATGTAAGATTGTATCCATTACCCCCAGTGAAGTACTCTGTAACACTCCAGCCAGGCCAGCTTCAACTGTCCTTGTGAAGATCCTCATAAATTCATTTGCCTTCCCACCTTTGTCATTTACATACTCATTGGATGATACACCGTTTCTCAAAGATGTTGCCCCAGCCAGAGGTACTTTCTTTTCAGTTTTGCTGTCTTGGTACTATATCATCAATGCCACCCAATAATAATGAACTATAATGCAGTTATTTTGTGCAAAAGATGATGTCAGCATTTTCTTACACATAATAATAATTCCATAGAACAGTGATTGCTGGAATGCACATGTTGGAATTTCTGAATTAATTTTCTGTTTCTCATGGTGTAATTTTTTAAAATACTTTTTGGATCTAATTCACAGATTCACAATATTTGAGAATTAGAAGGAAACTATGCAGCCAGCTAGGCCAACTCATTGCCAAAAAAAATAAATAACCACTATAAGATATCCAACAAGTGATCATGTAGTTTGAATATCTCCAGTGAGGAGGAACCTACTGCCTCAAGAGGCAGGCCATTCAACTTTTGGACAGTTTCAATTGTTGGGAAATTTTCCATTATATCTTACCTAAATTTTCTCTCTGCACCTTCTGTCTGGTACTTGTTCTGCCTTCTTGGGATGAGCAGATCAAGTCTAATGCCTCTTCTGCATGATATGATTTTTTTTAATACTTGAAATCAGCTTTTATCTCTCTTCTGACTCCTCTCCAACCTAAAATTCTCTGGTTCCTTCAGCTCACCCTTATATTATATGGAGTCAAGAATTTACCATTCTGATTGTCCTTCTTGGGACATTCTTTAGTTATTAAAGTGTTTCTTACTATAGTATCAAGTACTGGATACAATATTCCAAGTATGTTTTGCCCCAGGAAGAGAATAATGTGACTACAGCATCATTATTCTTAGAAATTATACCTTTCTATATAGTTTAAGATCACTTTTTTTGACTGCTGCATTACAATGTTGACTCATATTAAGTTTGTAGTGCATTAAAACTGTAAGATCTTTTCCCCTCCAATGAAAGAGCTAATAGCACTTTTTCCCTTCTTTTTTCTTTTCCCATCTTTTTCTGGCAGAGTAAAATTTTTGAAATCAAGTGGAGAACTATCCTTGTTCCTAGTCAATTTGGCCAAAAAGTATGCATGAAAAAACTCCCAATAACTACGCTTATGACTTCTTTATGATAAAGAAGTTTGTGGATATAGAGACAGAGAATAAGGCTATAATTAGAACACAATCGTCTTTACTCATCAGTATCACACTTTAGAAAGGACACTGAAGCTGTAAAGTGCCTAAGGATGAACAAACAGTGATGAAAGACTTTGTGACCTATGACAATCAATTAAAGAGCTAGGGATATTTAGCCTGGAGAAGACAATAAATGTTTTCAGACATTTGAAGGATTATAATTTAGAAATGGGTTTAAACTTGTTCTGCTTGCCTTCAAATGGAAGAAATGCAGTTAGTTAGAATTTGGAAAGCATCCAATTTAGGTTTTATGTAATGAAAATCTTGCTAAGAAGTAGAGGGGAAAGAAAAGGTTTCCACCCACCCATATATTGTTAACTGCATGTACTTGCAAAGGAAGTGCTATTCATTAATATATCACTCTTATTCTCCTAACCATCTCTATTTAAAGCTCTTCTCTTTGATATCATTCTTACACATATCTATATAGGTATATATACATATGCACATATATTTCTGGAGTATTTTGATTCAATGGCTTGCCCACAGACACAGACACATTACCCAGAGTAATGTGTCAGGAGTGACACTTGAACCTAGGTCTTTTGCGCTCTGAGACCTGTTCTCTATTCATCTTACAAGGATACTGCTAGAATTGTCTACCATTTATTTAAAAATCACAAAAATTGATTTAAGAAAAATAATTTATCATCGGAATGATTCTAACAATTCAGCTGAAAGAAAATATGATCTAAAGACCTGATTTCAATTTTATTTTTTACCACTTCCATCTTTGGAATGAAATATCTTATTTAATAACTTTGTCTCTGAAATGCATATCTGATTTTTCCTTCCTAAAAATCTTATAACTTAAGGTGTATATGTGTTTATATATGTATCTGTACATATGGTTATATGTAGTATTCATATGCGTGAGTATGCATATATTTTTACATGCATATATTTACAAGTGTATATGTATGCATGCATGCATGTAAATATAAAAAAATCTCAAGTTGTTAGAGATTTTTAGAAAGGAAAATAAGATACTACTGCAGAGACTAGTAGATAAAATATGTGATGAAAAATTAGATATTAAGATACATTAATTAGTATGTAATCCCTCATAATGGTGGATAAAGAAAGAGGCATTTTTATGATAATTCCAGATAATTTACATTTAGTTTTGAAATTAACACTTGCTTATATATAATCCCAAATACCTCCCCACTATTTTCTACTATCCCAATAAACCCTTCACCAATCTAGGATCTGGAGAAACAGTTAGAGGAACCTTGATAGCTAAACTAATTGCAGATAATTTGCTCTTAGATTTTTAGTCCACAGAAAACCATACAGAATTTGGAATCTGTGTAGAATACCTTGGCAAACATTGTATTTTTACTGAAGGTAATGCCATTTTAATATAATTTTGTTTAAATAAGTGAATAAGTGCATATAAGTAAATCATAGATTGTTTTATGATTTTTTTTTAAAGGATCACCCGGCACTGAAATTGAAATCATTGGATCTTCATTTGGTTTTGATATCTCAGAGGTTGTAGTGACAATAGATGATGCTCAATGTAATATTACAATGGTCAATGACAGCATATTGCATTGCAGAGTTGGGGACCATGCTGGTGGCATTTTCCCCATTATGCTGAGACATCTGACTAGAGGCTATGCAGTTTCCAGGACTGTTTTTGAGTATTCACTCACAGTTCAGAATCTTTCTCCAAGACAAGGTAGTTAATGATAAAGTCATAAAAAAGATCATTTTTTTCAAGTTAATGCAATAAAAATGTGATTATATAATAAATGTTTTGAAAAATTATCACCTGAATTCATTTTCTTGTTTCTCTAAAATGCTAAAAGATATCTCCTCTAATAACCAAAAAATACTAACCTGAATAATGGCAGTACTTATCACATTATATATCATGTGGACCAAAGTGTTATCCTCAGAACATTCAGGTTATCCATAAAAAACAAACAATTTAAAAAACAGGGTAGGAGGAGGAAAAACTACAAAGTGTGAGGTAATCAAATTCATGAATATATTATTCTTTTCTCTTTAAGTTAAATATTTTTTCTACTGAAAATTTTTTCTTAAAAATTTATAGTATTTGATTACAAGCAGCAGGTACTTAAATTAGAAGATTAATTTGTCATGGTATTTGACATTTTATATAATCAAATTATCAATGACTTTTTAGAAAGGAAATCATTTAAATGTTTTTTCTCTTTGCTCTTCTTGAGCAAAATAGAGGCAGTATTTAAATTACTGTATTTTAAGTAAATTCTATTAAGGAACTATGCTGTTTGTAAGATTTCAGATGATTAAACATGTTTATTATAATTAGTGGGCACTTTAAGGCTAAAAGTCACAATAATAAAGAATATTCTTTTTGGTGAATTTCTCCTAAATAGATTTTTTTTCTCCTTTTCTTTTAATCTCTATCTGTAGGGAGCTTTGGTGGTGGGCTAACAATGACAGTGATTGGCTCTGGATTTAATCCACAAAGCTCAACAGTATCAGTGTGTGGCACTGAATGTGAAGTAGACAGACTTCAATCTGATTGTAACACCTTATTTTGTAAAGTTCCACTTAATAATGGTAAGTGATGATTAAAGAGACTGTTGCCATGAAAAATGAAAAACGCAGTTTATCCTGTTCTGAGATTCTATATTGGCTTCATTTAGCTTCATAGTAGTTTATTTGAAGAACTCTATCTTTCTTTCCTTCCTTCCTTCCTTCCTTCCTTCTCTCCCTCCCTCCTTTCTTCCTCTTTCTCTTTTTATTTCTTTCTTATTTTTCTTTTTCCTTTCTTTTTCTTTCTTTCCTTCCTTCTTTCTCGCTCTTATTTTCTTTTTGTCTTCCTTCTTTTCTTTCCTTTCCTACCAAAATATTATTTTCTTGACTCACATATCTCTCAAGTCATATTCTATGACTTTCTTATGATCAGTCATAATAAAATACTCTCTTAGTTATCCCATAAATGAGCCATATATTAGTGCTCAGAGAACTCTTCATTACTATTTCCATACCACTTTTTGATTTATTTACAATAACATAGCATTTATCGGCTATTATTGGTGAGAAGACCAGTCCCTCTAAAGGCTATAATTCCCCTAAATTCTCATATCTATTTAACAGCATAGTCCTTCTTATGCACACACACATATACTCAATATCCCATGTGTTCTTGATTATTGGGTCTGAGCATTTCAGTCTCTGGATATTTCCAAATTCTGCCTTGTTGGTCTTTAAGGCATCTTAAAATTTCATAGATTTAATTCTTATTCAATAGGATAAACCAATGTATCTGTGCAAAAACATGTAAAATCAGTGGCAGTCAAAATGATTGATATGTATTTTCTTCCTTCAGCATCAGTGACTAGTGAAATTAAGTCCAGGAAGATCAATACAAATTCAGTCTTCTAGGGGTCAGTAATCTTGGACTGTGTATCCCTTAGTGATTCACTTAACCTATTTAACTCTCAGTTTCCTTAACTGTAAAATGGTAGTAATAATAATTGCAACTACTTCACAGGGTCTGCAGGTGATCAAATTAGATAACATATATTTTGTTCATTGTCTAAAACTCCAAGCATTGTATTAATGTTACCTATCACCATTAACATCATATTATCATCATTATCATCTCATGTGGTAAGGATTCTTAGCCTAGCACCAGTAACCCTATTTTATTAACATTTTGATACTGTATTTCAATAAAATTTGCTCCCTTTCCAGTTTTGTTTCTATTCACTTTAAATCATAATTCTGAGAAAACATTCTTAGGCTTTGTCACATTGTTACAGGGATCCATTATTCAAAAAAAGGTTAAAAGCCGCTAATATACTGAGTGAAACATAGTCATAGGCTCTGACTTAATAGCCTAAAGGGTTCTATTAGAAGTAAAATGGCCAAACTTTAGTTCATGAACGTCATGATAATTTCTTTAGTTGCTCAATAGCCTGTGGTTCATAGAATCAAGAATTATAGCTAGGGGCATGTTTCAGCTTTTAATAGCATGTTTTCTTTGATTGTGGAATTATATAGAATTGGTAAAAAAGTGAAAAAAAAGTAAACATTTTTCATTGTGATCTTATTCCCAAAGGCAGTGGAGCTCATCAAGACTGTGAAGTGCGGGTTGCTAATGGGGAGTTCTCCACAAAGTCAAACACTGCCTTTACATACATGGCCTCCTTAACTCCAGTCATCACTGAAGTAGCACCAAGAAGAGGAGGCACAGAAGGAGGCACAAGACTCATGATCAAAGGATCAGGATTTAGGTACTGCTTTTTAGAGCTTTTGATACCTATGAAATCTTCTACCTTCCTCCTCTATCCTCTATCTTCTTCTTCCTCATACATACATATCTTTTCTTATTTTATGGTAGTTCTAGCTCAAATATATTGATGGAAAAGAAAACTATCACATATTTCCTAGTGAAACTATCCATAAATGTTATATTTTAGAATGATAAAGCAAAAAAGAAATTTAAGCAATGCAATAATCCAGGACAATTCTGAAAGACTTATGAGAAAGAACACTATCCACATCCAGAGAAAGAACTGTGGGAATAGAAACCCAGAAGAAAACCTTATGATTGGTCACATGGTTCGATGGGGATATGATTGGGGATATAGACTCTAAATGATCACTCTATTGAAAATAATAATAATATTTCCATATTGGGTCTTGATCAAGGATACATGTAAAACCCAGTGGAATTGTTCCTTTGCTACTGGAGGGGGGAGGGAGGGGAAGTAAAGAATATGAATCATGGAAACATGGAAAAATATTCTAAATTAATTAATTGAATTATTAAGAAGAAATTTAAAACTTGAAAAATCATTAGCCCAATGCCAACAAGATTTCACTTTTTATAAATCTGCAGAGAAAAGCAATCAGTAGTATTCCTTAGTGACTTTTTATAGTTAAGAAACTCTTGCTAAAGCATCTTCAATTTAAATTGACTTTCGCTTGTTGTCTCCATATTTGAATCAGGATATATCAATGCGGTCAACTCAAAATCCCTCAATAAATTGGGAAATAGCTATTATTTTTCCACCTTTAACTGTCATCTATAGGTCAAGTAAAAATTATTCTTTTTTTGTATGCCAAACTCTCATTTATTTATTCATGCTAAATGAGAAGGTAAATAGCAAGGGTAACTAGAATCCACAGATAATCCATAAAATCCCCTTTAGCAAATAGTCTCAGATGTCTCTCCAATTAAATCTTTTAACTAGGCTGCTAAAAAATGAAAATAGTTCAGTACTAATTCTTGGTTTTGGTCCATTTATTTATCCTATTTTCCTTCTATGCTAATGATTACTGAGGCAAGCTTTTGGGGGTAAAGAAGGAGCAGCAATAAGACTAAATAGTCTTATTTCTTGGTTTGTTTTTTTCATCATTTTGGTTACCTTCTTCTGATCGTTTATTTCATGTATTTCCATAAAAATATGATCAGGAAACTTCATGAATGACAACTGATAGTTCTAAATTTTCAAAATAACCCATAAGAACAAATAAATTCATAGAGATTAAAAATTAAGAAATTATCCTAGTATCTTAAACATTTAAATAATAGAATTTGAGGCTACTGCAAGAAAAATTTGTAGTGGTCAAATATAAATATCTTAACATGTTTGTTTTTCTTCTTTGTAGTTCAAATATGGAGGATGTCCATATCACAATTGGACAAGCTGAATGCGATGTGGAATCTACCAATGAGACACACATAATCTGTATTACAAATGCTCATTCTCCTTCCCAGTGGGTTAAAATTTATGTCAACATTGGAAACAATGGCATTGCCAAACTGGTAAAAGAACTATTGGGCACAGTAACCAAGACTAGCACAGTTTATTATTTGGGCAAGAGGGAACACACCTGATGACTTCAAACATAGATAATTGAGAAGTGACTAATATAGGTATAAATGCATGTTATGTTTTTAGAAGAAACATTATACAGTAGAAAGTATGCCATATATGAATTCAGAAGACCTGGGTTTGAATGTTGGTTCCTTCCTCATGTAATGTATAGGCAGGTCACTTAAACCTTCTAAACCACCTATTTCACAAAGTCATGATGAGGTCAAATTTGTAAGTATCTTAAACTGCAAAATATTGTAAAAATGGAAGTTCTTAGGTAATTTTTCTACTAGTGTGTTTAAAACAAAATGATGTTTCCAAGATATTCTGTGAAATTTAATAAAGTATTTTAAGGTTTTGGAAATTTGACACAAACATATTCTATTATAGGATATTGCTGATTTCCTCTATATTGATGTCTGGTCCTCCAATTTTTCCTGGGGAGGCCAGTCTCCCCCAGAGGAAGGGTCACTTGTTGTAATTACAAAAGGACAAATAATTTTGTTGGATCAAAGTACACCTGTTCTTAAAATGCTGCTTATTCAAGGTAAACTTCTAAACTCTCTCTGTCTCTGTGTTTCTATGTATCTGTCTCTGTCTTTCTGTCTCTGTCTCTCTGTCTCTTTCTCTCTCCCCTATTCATGTAGTTGTTTTGTGACAGTGAAAATACTTTAGTTTCTTTTTCATGAGGCAGGGTCATTACAGACTTTGCAGAGGCTCCTAAGGGTATATTGGAGTGCTGGACTGCTGTTAAACCAAATGGCTCCCCATAGCTGTACCCCCACTGGGGAGTGATTGTCCAAAATATGAATTTGTGGTAAAAAAATTACTATAAAATGTATTTATTCAGAAAAAAGTAACTATATTTGTCCAATAGATAGAAAATAATGCTCCACAATAATGTTTACTAATGGTACTAATAAAGATTCAGTAAATGACAATGAAAATTAGTAGTTTAAAGGACAATCCTAAAGCTGTATATCAGAGTTTCACTCTTCATGAAAGTTCTTCTTTCATTATCATTTTATAGGCCTACATTTATATTCTTAAAGCTCTGAGTTTATAGTATTATAATAATTTGTATAGCTATTTTATATTATATATTGTAAAATAAAAGTCAATATAGGAGAATTCAACCCTAAATTTTGATGAGTGGGCCTCATGACTTTCTAACCACCAATAAATATTTTTCTGCTTAAGATCTAAAGAGTTAAACTACAATTCCATCCATAGCCCCAGCCATGTATGAGATGAGAAGGGAAATTAAAATTTACTGTATTAAAATCAGTGCGTTAATTTACATGTTCTTTAAATGCTATTAACAATTTTCATTTTCATTTCTAACTTGTAATTGTACTTTTGATAGCAATGAATTTCAAAATGGCTTGATTCATAGGGGGAAGTCTGATATTTGATGAGGCAGACATCGAGCTTCAGGCAGAGAACATTTTGATTACAGATGGAGGCACTCTCCAGGTACATACAAGAACTTCAAACATTTGTTGTTTCACCTCTGCCTTTCCATTCTTTCTTTACATATGGTATATTTTTAAAAGATCCCTAATTCCTCCAAAGTTAGTGTGACTTGCAAGAAGACTTTCATTTGTGGAGGAGAGGGATCAGAAATAAGGAATATTTATATTAAGTCTTTTCATAGAAAAACAGCAAAGTGATATCAAGTTGAACACTGAGTAGTAGCAAAATTCAATTATAAGAACTATTCAGACTCAACCAATCCATTCTAACTCCTCTGAAAAGAAGTGGCACATGCTATAGATAGCTAAGAAATAAGACTAAAAATTTTGGGAAATGGAAAGTGAGTGATCCCAGAATCAAAGAACCACAGAGTTCAAAGGTACTTCAAAAGTTATTCAGAGCAAAGGCCTTTTATGGCATCATCAACAAGGAATCACACAACTTCTTAAAGAGGTCTAGACTTAAAAGCAGTCAGACAGCCATTCTATTATGGGCTAACCTCTTGGGTGGAATGTAACCAAGGGCAATATGGAATTGAAGTCATCCCTCTCCTCTATACACACAAAATAAAAAACATAGTATTCATTGCTTCACATGACAGAAATGAAAATTTCATTTTTATTGTATGACATTATCTCTTTTAGATTGGAACTGAAGCATCTCCCTTCCAACACAAAGCAATTATTACACTACATGGACACCTACGTTCTCCTGAGCTTCCAGTCTATGGAGCAAAAACTCTGGCCATAAGAGAGGGAATACTTGACCTTCATGGTATTTCAGCTAGATATTTAAGGGACTTGATTAGAGAAGTATTGCAATGGAATCTAGAGGCAAGAATGCTGCACTGTTCTACTGGTTTGGCTATTTGATGACTTAAGTTCTCCACCTGTCAGTTACAAATAGAACTACTTATTGAATGAAATTCATTAGCCATTTGCATAAAGTGAAATTGAAGGATTCTATAAAATATAGAAGTAGAGAATGATCAGTCATCTGAAAGTGGGTTATTCCTTAGCTCTAGTTTTAAATATTCTGGCATGGCTTCCTACATACTAAACGTAGCTAATTATAGGATTTTCAAATTAGAGAGAACCTTAAAGATTATCTAGTCCAAATCTTTCAGTGTACAGATGAAACCTAGAGAGAAGTTATTTGCCCAGAGTTACATATGTAGTTCATTGTGAACCTGGGATCAGATATCATACCTTTTAATTCAGAATCTAAAAATATTTTTTAAAAGCTGTAAGTAAAATTTTTGCAAACAATCATTTAAAAAAAAACCCAAATGGATGTTGTATTTAAATGAACCCCAAGGGCATTGTAGAATGAATATCTATATAATATCCATGAGCATCCATTTATTTCTATTTCATAAGCCTGAATTTTTACACATGGGTTTACATATTATGCATCTAAAAATTAGACAAAATACTGAATGTATTTGTAGGAATGCAGTTTCTTAGACAAGAAACAAGTATATTCCATTATTCCATAGTTAATTATTATCAATTTAACTAGGGGACGACTACTTTTGAATTCTATAAAAAACAAAATGATAACTGTAATAAGGTTTATTGAAAGGTTTCTTTATTATAATCATAGCTAGCATTTACATAGCATCTCAAGGCTTGCAAATAACTTTAAAATATCTCATTTTATTCTTTAACAACCCTGATTAGTAGGGTACATTATTATCTCTATTTTACAGATGAAGAAACTAAGACAGATTAAGGTGCCCAGGGACACAGTGAATGTCTTAGGCAGGATTTTAACTCAAGTATTCCTGAGTGAAGGTTCACCACTTTATTCACTGTGCCAACTAGCTGCCAATAATTATAGATCTATGATTATATATATTTTAGTACATAGATACATTAGTAGTTATATAATTTATCTAATTCCTGTTTTTTTAAAGGTGAGAAAACTGAAGCCTACAGAGGTCAGGTGATTTGCCCAGTGTTACACCCACAATAAGTGGCAGACAGAGGTTATGAGATTAGAATATTCTAATTTGAAAGCCAGGCTACTTTTCCCTGACCCACACTGAATGGGATATTTGATTTAAGAGTTTGATTCCCAAATTTAAATTCTGGTTCTGCATTTTACTAACCTATGAGATCTTAGAAAAGTCACTTACTTCTCTGAACCTCAGTTTTCTCATCTATAAAAGGAAAAAACATTGGACAAGATGGTCTCTAAGGAGCCTCTCAGCCTTCAATCCTAAGATATTGGTTATATGGCATATTTAGATCTTTTAAAATATGGAGAAGGACAGAATGCTAAGGTATAAGCTTACTACAAATCTGCCCACAATTCAGGGAAGGTGCTATGTATTTATGTTTATATTTCTCTAAATCTATATAATAAGTGTGTATTAATAAATATTTATAGATAATAGATATTAGTGTATTATTTACATATATACATATATGAATGAATGTAAAATCTAGCCTTAGCATTTTGCTTATAAAGATATGAATACCTATGAAAATATACACGAATTTGCCATCTGTGTGTGTTTTGGATTTGTACAACCCTAGGTCTACCTATTCCCGTGACCTGGACTCGATTGGCTCAGACTGCAGAAGCAGGGGAGAGCACTCTGGTTTTACAGGAAGCTGTAACATGGAATGTGGGAGATAAAATTGTAATTGCAACTACTGGACACAGGTACAACAAGAGAAGCCCCTAAAAAAATAAAATGATATGTAACGGGTAATATTCATTTAATGTGGTACTTTAAGTGAATCAAGTAGTATTTGCCAAAATTCCAAACTCTAACAAAGTTTCTTAATTAAAGCTCGCTAAAGAAACAGAGGACATCTGCTTTGTGGCTCTAACTTGCTTTTTGTGGCACTACTCCCACTACTGATACCAATTGTTTGTAATGGTAGAAAAAAAAGTCATAAGAGGAGTTGATGTCCACAGGACCCTTTGAATCCATGAAATATTTTTTTCATTAAAATTGCCTCTAAGTCCTTCTTCTGTTTAATCACGTACTTTAATAAATAGGAAATAAAAGAAAGAACAGTCTGACAATATCTCTATACTAAGTTTTTAAAGAAAACAATAAATTTCACTTTATTGCTCAAATCACAAGCAACAGTAAGATTAGATATGCCTATATTTATCAAGGAACAAATGATAATTCAAGACAGAAAACCACTCAATAATGTTAAGGCTGTGACACGCATTTAATTTCAGGGTTTATTTTTTTTTTAAGAAATTAAGACTCAAGCTGGCAATTTTTGTCACTTTGCCATTTTACAAGTTAAAAATAGACATGCAGATGCTAAAGAGAGTTAAGTATATACTTAACTTCCAAGTGCTTGTGCTCTGACATATGAAAAAATACTTTAATAGTATATTAGCAAAAGCATCATATTAGCAAGAAAGTCCCAATAGAATATTTTAAAGTCAATTTTATAGAAATGTCTTTCTATGAGAATTAATTGAAAATGGTATAATTTAGATTTTGGTATAAGTAAGTTGAGTTCTCTCCTTCCATTTTACCCTTTTCAAACATTTCTTTCTCAGTTTCTATGAAGCAAACATGCTTAGGTACTATATAAAGCATAGAGAAAATATACTTCCTATGACATAGAACTTTGTATTCAAGTCAATTCAACAAATCCTTATTAAGAGTCTTAATGTGCAGAGTTTGGGGCTAATTGCTGAGAGAGATGGGGAGTTCATACAAGATATACTAGTAGGATGATATAACATATATTAATAACTGCATTTCAAAATAATATGAGTTCACAAAAGAAGTAAAAGTCAAATGCTTTGGGAAGTACAGAGAGGGCATTATTTGGTAGTGGGAGAAAACCAAGGAAAGCTTCCTTGTAGCTTAGAGTAGACTTTAAAAAAGCAGCATCTCAAACTGGAAGCCTCAGAGTCTCTTAACCTGGGATCCCATTGAGTTCATTGATAGGTTTCAGGGTGTCTGGGAACTTGGAACTTTTAATATTTTGATAACTGTATTTTTAAACCCCTACCTCCCATATTAGACTCAATGCTGTGTATTGGTTCCAAGGCAGAAGAGTGTTAAGGGCTAGGCAATGGGGAGTCAAGTGACTTGCCCAGGGTTACAGATCTGAGGCCAGATTTGAACTTGGGACTTCCTATCTCTAAGCCTGGCTCTCAATTCACTGAGCTACCTAACTGCCCCCTGTTAACTATATTTCAATATAATTGGTTTCCTTTGAATCAGCTCAGAAACAATAACCAGATATAAAGGCATAGACTCAGAGATGTGGGCTCTCCATCAGGATCTAATACCACTATGTCCCTGAGCCACTATTTGTGTGTACATACACCTTTGGGACTGTAAGGCTGGGGAATCTCAATCTTACATACCAGAGTGTAATAAACAACCTGATCCATGATCCTTTGAGCTCTTGTTCTGCCTCTTTTCCTAAACCACAATCTTCTCACAGACCCCAAGTTTGGCATAAAGCTAATAAACACATGCTATGCTCATGCTTTTCACATTAATCTTATGGTTTTATTTTGTATTTGTTTCACAGACACAGTCAAAGAGAAAATGAAAAGAATACAATTGCATCCATTTCTGAGGATGGCATGACTGTAAAGCTAACCAATCCCTTGAAATATACACATTTAGGAAAGACTATCACACTTCCTGATGGAACATCATTTGAAGCAAGGGCAGAAGTTGGTGTTCTTACAAGAAATATCCTAGTGAGAGGCTCTAATAATGTGGTATGGAATGATAAAATACCAGCATGTCCTGATGGATTTGATACAGGTATTTTTGGAAATACTATAACTATTTTAATCATGCTATTCTTGTTTAGAATTTCCTTGGATTATTTGAAGATATATGAATTAAATTTTTAAATGCAGGTCAAAGTCCTTATTGACAGTATTATTGTATGCTGAAATTCAGAAGTGTTGTTAAAGGTTTTAAAAGTAGAATATTTCAGTAAGTATATTTTAATAATGAAATATAAAAATGTATTATC
Source organism: Monodelphis domestica (assembly GCF_027887165.1). Lineage (NCBI taxonomy): Eukaryota > Metazoa > Chordata > Mammalia > Didelphimorphia > Didelphidae > Monodelphis > Monodelphis domestica. The sequence goes on along the minus strand of NC_077229.1, from coordinate 158,562,578 downwards.
TTGAAGGATGCACAGAAACTTAAATACCTTCAAGAAAAAGCATTAAGAAATTAGTAGTTTCTTTAGGAAGATCAACTATTTACCTTTTTGATAGAAAATCATATGATCCTTTACTTTTATTAACTATTGACTTATTCTATAGTGTGTGCATATTTTTAAAAAGATCTAATGTTCTATATTATTTAGTTTAAATCTATGACTCTCTAAGAGAATACTCAGCTGAGAATCTGAAAAGTTGATGAAAGAATGCATATCATTAATTACCATAAAAAACTTTACATCCTGTCTTCTGTGATGTTACTTATAAATATTGGACAATTGGGATGTATTCAATTACAGAATGGCACCCAGTATAGTTTATGATTCTCCTGAATATTTCAGTCATGGTTATTACTACCATGAATTCCACTAAATAAATGAATAATAATCACATTCTTTGCATTATACAAAAAAAATGGGCTTAGATAAATTCAATCAATTCAATCTGCTTTTTATGAAAGCATTCAGCAAATGTCTGCAATATCTATATAAATGGGATACTGGAGAAACAAAGATTCTTCTTTCCCTTATACTTTGAAAAGTCCCTTCTGTGTCTGGAAACAAGGTGGCAGAGTAGAAATTCACTCAGTATTTTAGCCATAGCTCCCTTTTTTTAAAAAAAATGCAGATAACAATAGCTGTTCTCCATACCTTAGAGTATACAAGGATAAAAGATGATAGATATGAGTGCTTTGAAAAGTTTTGTTATGCAATGGGCTGGATTTAGTTACCTCAATTGCTTATGGAAAAGCCCTGATAAACTGAATCAAAATCCCTTTATTAATATGCTTAAAAGTATACGTGGATTATTTAATCATTGCTGAAATTTTGTATTAACATCTTTTTCAAGGGGAATTTGCTACCCAGACATGTCTACAAGGGAAGTTTGGTGAAGAAATAGGAAGTGACCAATTTGGAGCCTGTATTATGTTTCATGCTCCAGAACCTAGTGCAAATCTAGTCACAGGAAGAATAGAATATGTGGAGGTAAGTAGTTGCATTTTAAATAGGTTTATGTTCTTTTCATATTGCAAGTGAATGTATAGCTAGCTTAATAATAAAAATAGCCAGAAATTATATCATGTTTTAAGGTTGGCAAAATGCTTTAAAAAATTTATCTCAAGAGTAGAGCCAAGATGGCAGGATGAAATGAACATTTTTTTCCCCTTCCTAGCACTCTCACATACCCTTCTAAAAAACTTTTTAAAGTGAATCAAAACAAATTCCGAGTGAGATGACCAATCAAAAGTCCTCTCTATTTTGTGTCATTTTCTTTTTCTGTCATCTTAGTTAATCTGATTGGTGTGAGGTGGTACTTCAGTTACTTTAATGTGCATTTCTCTAATTATTATTTATTTCGAGTATTTATCATATGACTACTAAAAGTTTTTTCTCTTAAAACTGCTTATTCATATCTTTTGACATATATCAATTGGGGAATACTTAGTATTTTTCAAAATTTGACTCACTTCCTTTTATATTTGAGAAATTAGATCTTTATCAGAGCAAATGCTATAAAAATCCCATACACATACTTCCTGCTTTCCTTCTGATCTTATGTTTTTCAGCCATTTCTGAATTGATAGACATTCCTTCAGTTTCCAATTCTCTGCTAACACAAAAAGAGCTACTATAAATATTTTTGTACAAATAGGCCCCTTTCCCATGTCTTTGATCTCTTTGGGATATAGACTTACCAGTAGGATTGCTGGGTCAGAGATATAAACAGCTTTATGGCCCTTCATCCCTGGATAAAAACTACTTTCTAGAATGTGTTAGTTCTCAGCTTCACCAACAGTGTATTAGTATTCCAATTTTCCAATATCCCCTCCAACACTCATCATTTTCCTTTTTTGTCATATTACCTAGTCTGATAGGTATAAGGTAGAATCTCAGTTGTTTTAATTTGTATTTCTCAAATTAACAGTGAATTGTAGCATTTTACATGACTAAATATTGTTTCAATTTCTTCATCTGAGAATTGCTTGTTCATATCCTCTAAACATCAGAAATGACTTACATTCTTATAAATTTGAATCAGTTCTCCATATATTTGAGAAATGAGGTCCTTATTAAAGATACTTGCAATAAAATTTTCCCCAGTTGTTTACCTTCTAATCTTAGTTGCATTTATTTTGTTTGTGCAAAAGCTTTTAAATTCACTGTAATCAAAATTATCTGTTTTACATCTCATAATGTTCTCTATGCTTTGTTTAGTCATAATATTTGGAGTATTTTTAATCATGTTCCTATTGTCCCTATTTGTATCTCAGCAAGTAGACTCCTAAATATTTTATATTGTCAGCAATTACTTTTAATGTAATTTCTCTTTCCATCTCTTCCTTCTGGGTTTGGTTGGTAGCACATACATAGAAACATTGATGGTTTGTATGGATTTATTTTACATCCTTCAACTCTAATAAAGTTGTTTATTCTTTTGACTAGTTATTTAGTTGGCTATTTAGAGTATAGAGTATAGAAGTGATACCTTTATTCCTTTATTCCCTCTGTCTTTTCTTTCAATTTCTTTTTCTTCTCTTATTGCTATAGATAGCATTTGGCAACCAATGTTAAATAATGTTGATGAAAATAGATATCCTTGCTTCATGAAGCCTGATAATATTGGAAATGTTTCTAGTTTATCCCCATTACAGATTCTTGATTTTGATTTTATATAAATATTACCTATCATTTTAAGAAAAAGCTCCATTTATTCCTATGCTTTCTAATGACACACATTGGAATGGATATGGGAAAACAGACACTCTGATTTGTGAAGCTATGAACTATTTCTACCCTTCTAGGCAACAATTTGAAACTATGCCCAAAGATCTATAAAACTGTGACTCAAAAATACCACTCCTAGTTCATACCCAAGTAAATCAAAGGAAAAGACAAAGATTGCATGTGTACAAACACAGTCAGAGCAGTTCTTTTTGTGGTACTAAAGAACTAGAAAATGGGGAGATGCCCATCAAATCACATCTCTTATAAATTTAACTTACTTTTTCATGTATAAATAATAAATCCCATCCACAAATGCTCCAGTTCCTCCCCCACCTTCCACAAATCACAGAAGGTAACATCAGGAGACTGACATATTTATACAAATTAAGCCTTTCATGTTTTCACCTATCAGTTCACAGTCTGTAGGTAACATTCCCAATTTATTTTTCCACTATTAATTCTGTAGCTTCGTATAATAAATATACTCTTGGTTGTACTCATTCCACTCTTCATTATCCCATGTAGTTCTTTCCACATTTTTTTTTAATTAGGTGATCTCTTATTATGGGACAATAGTATTCTATCACAATCATATACCACAATTTGTATAGCCATTTCCCAGTTGATGGGCGGATATCCCCTCAATTTCCAGTTTTTTTGCCACTACAAAGAGCTGTAATAAATATTTTGGAACATATGGGTTCCCATTTTTCTACATTCCCTCCAACATTTGTCATTTTGCCCATTTGTCATTTTAGCCAGTCTGATGAATTTGCAATATCTCAGGACTTTTCTGGTTTTCATTTCTCTAATCAATAGTGATTTAGAGCATTTTTATATGCCTATATGTGGCTTTGATTTCTTCATCAAAAAATTATGTCCATATCTCTTGCTGATTTGGGGGGAATGGCTCTTACTCTTATAAATTTGAAACTAAATATTTCAGATATAAGACCTCCATTTGAGGGGCTGTCTACAATTTTTCCCCAATTTTATGTTTTCTTTCTAATCTTGGTAACATTTGTTTTGTTTGTTCAAAAACTTTTCAATTTAATGTACTCACAATTGTCCATTTTACACAATACTCTATCTCTTGTTGACTTATAAGTTCTTCTCCTATCCAAAAATCTAATTTACTTATGATATCTCCTTTTATGTATAGATCATGTATCCATTTTGATTGTTATCTTAGTGAATTGGGTAAGATATTGGTCTATATCTAGGAAATAGTTTTATTACCTCTATCCATTCTGATTCCTTCAATTTCTCTTTCTTTTCTAGTTGCTATTTCTAGTACTATGTTAAATAATATTAGTGATAAGTATCCTTGTTTCACCCCTGATATTATTGGGAGGCCTTATGGCTTCTTCCTTTTATAAATAATATTTGCTAATGGTTTTAGGTAGATGCTTCATATAATTTTAAGGAAATAAAAATCCATTTATAGGTATGCCTTCCAGTGTTTTCAATAGGAATGACAATTGAATTTTGTTAAAGTTTTTGCATCTTTTGATATAATCCTGTGGCTTTATTACTTTTATTTTGATATTATCAATTAGGTTGATAGTTTTCTTTATATTAAAACATATCTTCATTCCTGGTATAAATCCTATTTGCTCACAGTATATTGTCTTTGGGACATATTGTAGCCACTATTTTATTTAGGATTTTTGAAACCATATTTATTGATGAGATTGGTCTATTGTTTTCTTTCTCTGTTTTTGCTCTTCCTGGTTTAGGTGTCCATACCATATTTATTTCAGAAAAGAGTTTGATAAAGCTCCTACTTTACCTGTTATTTCAAATTATTTCTTTAATATTGAGATTAGTCAATCTATAAATATTTGGTAGTATTCACTTATAAATTTCTCTGGTCCTCATTTTTTTAGGAAGTTCATGTATTACTTGTTCAATTTCTTTTTCTAAAAAGCAGTCCATTAGGGACAGGTAGGTGGTTCCATGGATTGAGAACCAGTCCCAGAGAGGGGAGGGCCTGGGTTCAGATTTGGTCTCAGATACTTCCTAGTGTGTTGAAGGAGCCCCAAGCAGGGAGCTGCTTGGTCAGTACAGCACATATCACTATAGAACATCTGACCAACAGACCCCTGTCAGGGAACCTAAATGTGCCGACGCCCAAAATGTAGAGTCCAGGAGAAACTTGTGGGCCACGTATGGTGGCTAGTGATATGCTGTCAGACATTGGGTATAAAAGACTCTGCACTCACAACTGCAGGTGGAAGACTTGTGCTGAGCTTCCCCCGGTGTATACCAGAATAAAGGACCCTCCTGCTTGATTGCATTGTCTGTGGGTCTTCCATGGTGGTGGGTGACGAACTGGACCCTTAACAGTGTGACCTGGCAAGTCATTTAATCTCCATTCCCTAACCCTTACTGGTCTTCTGCCTTAGAACCAATGCACAATTTTAATTTTAAAAGGAAAAATGTGGGTTTAAAATAAAATAAAATAATTTATTTAAATATTCTGTTTCTTGCTGTGTTAGTCTAGGCAGTTTATATTTTTGTAAGCATTCTATTTCTCTTACATTGTTAAATTTGTTTTTCTATAATTCTGGGGCAAAATATAACTCCTAGTTATGCTTTAATTTCATCTCCTTTGGTGACATATTCATCCTTTTATTATTAATGCTAGTGATTTGGTTTTCTTCTCTTTTTTGTCAATTTAACCAATTTCTTTCTTTCCTTTTTTGTTTTAGAAGTAGGTTCTTTTACTTGATTGTCCTCTGAGTTTTGTATCCAGGTCTTTTCTATCCCCATAACAGCTATTAATAATTATTTTCTTTCTCCTTTGCTTACTCATTTTCTTTTTAAATTTTAGTAGCCAGGCCAATAGACTTAATGCTTTATACTGGAGTGCCAGAGTTCCTAGGATGTTGGGGGATTGTGCCTCAGGTTTCAGGATTTTTTTGTGGTTGTTATTTACTGGGCCCTATTTAGTTCTTCCAGTTTCTATAATCCAGGGTCATATGTAGTCCCTGTTCTCCACTCAAGCCCCAGGCCTCTGACCTCTGCTGTTCCAATCAGAGCTCCTGAGCAGTTCTGCCACTGCAACAACAAGCAAATAGCCCACCTCCCTCTGCAGCAGAAAACTTGGACTCCACTCACCCCAAGTGACTACAGCCAATGGGGCCCCAGTTCCTTAGCCTGATGTGTGCTCCTTCCTCACTCCTCTTCTCCTTATGCCTTATCCTGGGATGGAGCACATGTCTAGTTCGTATTCCTTGGGCCCCCAAAGTCCTTCCCTGGTCAGCAGTGAAGCTGAAGATCCTGCCCTCAGGGCCTGGAACCCATAGACTCCATAGTGTTCACTCCATCAACCCCCAGCTGTGGGTGAATGGGACCTGCAGAGCAGAGGCCCCAGAGGAAACAGGTGCTCCCAGAGCCCTCCTCAGCTGATTTCAATGGTATTCTCAGGAATCCTAGATTCAGTAAATAAGGCTGCTGGTCCTAGCCCAGGCCCTGCTTTGTTGATTCTGGGTTGTTTGCTCTGATCTTGACCTCAGGTCCTACAGTTTGTTAATTCTGATTGTTTATTCAGGAGTGTTTATGATTCCTGGTGGGACTGAAGCCAGGGAAGTCAGACTTTTCTCCCAGGTTGCCCTTTCCCTCTCAGCTTCATTCCTGACTGCTCTCTGCTTTGGCCACTTTTAGCATTGATTCTATGGAGTTATTTTTGATAGTTTGTGGAAGGTATTAGGAGGGTGAGGAACTTTATTCTTCCTCCATCTTCCCACAAACCCCCAATACTTATGTTGGTGAGCCTATGGCACATGTGCCAGAGAGGGGCACTCAGAGCCCTCTCTGTGGACATGCATGCCTTGCCCCAGCACAGAGGTCACCAAAATTTATTACTAGAAAGCCAAAGGATTGCAGAATAGGGCTTCTCCCCTTCCCCTCTCCATGTAGTCTGAGCACTCTTCCTCTAAAACATTTGCCATCACTGCTTAGTACTAAGCTCTTGATCACTGGACTTTATAAACTTAGACATTAAGATCCCCTGCAATATATATTAAAAGTGAGATTATGGGCAATTCACTTAACCTGTAAGAAAGAATTCCAATTTTTTATCTTTAATCTTTAAAAATTATAAAGGACCTTAGGCATCATCTAATCCAACATCCTTGTTTTTCCAACTAAGAGCCAGAGAAATTAGGTGGCTTGACTGTGATCCTATAGATAGCAATTATCAAAGCTAAGATTTGAACTCAGATAATTTGATTACAAATCTAAAGACCTTTCTACTGTCTCATAATAAAGAAGGAACTATATAAGAGTCATGTTAAAATGATCACAGAATTAAAGCAGAAATGGACCTCAGAGGCCATTGTGTCCAATTTTGCCTCATTTTTAGAGATGAGAAAACTGAAGTTGAGAGTTGTTAAGTGACTTGCCCTGGGTCATACAGCCAGTGTCTAAGGCCTTCCCAAATGTAACTTTAATCGCCTATTCACTACTATACCATGCTGACTCATATAACTGTATGTTTTTTAGGTATTCCATGCTGGCCAGGCTTTCCGATTGGGACGATATCCCATACATTGGCATCTGTTGGGAGATTTGAAGTTCTCATCTTATGTAAGGGGCTGTGCCATTCACCAGACCTATAACAGAGCAGTTACCATTCACAATACACACCACCTTCTTGTTGAGAGGAACATCATTTATGACATCAAAGGAGGAGCATTTTTTATTGAAGATGGGATTGAGTATGGCAATGTCCTTCAATATAATCTGGCAATATTTGTCCAGCAAAGCACTAGCCTTCTAAATGATGATGTGACTCCAGCAGCATTTTGGGTAACCAACCCAAATAATACCTTAAGACACAATGCTGCTGCTGGTGGCACTCACTTTGGTTTCTGGTACCGAATGAACAACCACCCTGATGGACCCTCCTATGACCCAAAAATTTGCCAAAAAAGAGTTCCTCTTGGAGAATTCTTTAACAACACTGTTCATTCACAAGGCTGGTTTGGTTTGTGGATTTTTGAAGAGTATTTCCCCATGCAAACAGGATCTTGTACATCTACTGTTCCTTTACCTGCAGTGTTTAAGTCATTGACTACTTGGAATTGCCAAAAAGGAGCTGAATGGGTCAATGGGGGAGCTCTTCAGTTCCATAACTTTGTGATGATCAATAATGATGATGCTGGAATAGAAACCAAGATGATCCTGGCTAAATACGTGGGTGGGTGGGGTGAAATCAATGGAGCATTGATAAAAAATGCCAAGATTGTTGGTCACCTTGATGAACTGGGACTGGGCCCTTCATACTGTACTTCAAAGGGTCTACTTCTCCCATTTAATGAGGGATTAACAGTATCTTCTGTAGACTTCATGAACTTTGACCGTCCAAACTGTGTTGCTTTGGGAGTAACATCCATTCTTGGAGTTTGCAATGATGCATGTGGAGGCTGGAGTGCTAAATTTATGAACATCAAATACTTTCATGCACCAAACAAAGCTGGATTTCGATGGGAACATGAAGTTGTACTGATTGATATTGATGGGACACTTACAGGTATTGCTATTTCTAATGTAAAAATGATGCCAACTTTTTTTAGTGCTTTAAGGTCAGTAGAGCACTTTATGATTATCTTAACCTATCCTCACAACAGTTCTGGGAGAGAGATGCTATTATCATAATCACTTTAAAGAGGAAACTGAAGCAAAGTGAGATTAAGTGACTTGCTCAGAATCACACAGATAGTTTAGTGTCTGAGATTAGATTTGAACTGAGGTCTAAATAACTCCAGGACTAGTGTTCTCTCTACTGTTCCACCTATCTGTTCCAGTATATATGAGTTTCATATGTAATATAACATATAATATGTACATATAAATAAATTATGTTTAAGATATAAAACTTTAAGCTTTTCAGAGTTTCTTTGGGCAAAAGGCAGATTATAGTTCTTATAAGACAAATATATCAGCTTTTGTTGAATTCTATAACTGTCTTTTCAAATTTAATTATAAGTTATAATAGTGCATTAAAATTTCAAAAGTCCTTTGTATTTATTACCTTTTCAGACTTCACAACAGCTTTGTGGGTTAGACATGGTATTTACTTTCTACAGACAAGGAAACTGAGGGCACAGAGAGTTCAAGGGACTTGCCCATGGTCTCATAGCTAATAAATTTCAGAAGTAGGATAGGAATCCAGGTCTTCTTTGCTATAAACCCAAAACAATAGCCACTGCGCTATGTAGCCTGTTAAGAGGAGAAGCATATCTCTAAGCAAAAATTCACAGTTCATTGGCTGAGAAAATTGAAACAAGGCTCACTTGGTTAGAATTAAAGAAACCAGAAAGAGTAATAGGGTTTTCTTTTAGAAACTGCACACTCTTCCTTAATCAGAAAAAAGACTAGTGACAAATGAACAATTTGACAATAGGCATTTATTTAAATGTCACTTTCATGTACAACATGGAATTAGTACTGATTTAGCTCATTCAAGAGCATGTAATGATACCTAATGTTCATGGCAAAAGCCCCAGACAACATAGCAGGATTCTGATGTGCCTGATGAGTCATGAAAGATAATGTTATATTAAGCAGAATTTTAGGGTTATGTGTATTGTGTTGTATTTTGATTCTTTAAAAACAAGGATCAATTGATCAGAACACCTATTCCTTAAACATTCTCAGAAAATGAAAGTTTAAATGAAAGTATATAATCTATTATGATAATGATAAATTTTGATAAATTCCCTTTTCTTTGGCATACATGTTTCTTAGATTGGTAAAGCCATTTTTGAATCATGTAATATTCCTCTGAATTCTGAAAATCAGTTTTAAAGAAGTTCTAAAGATTTTGTAGATCTTAAAAGTATTAGTGATATCTTTTCAAATATCCACTCAAATTTTATGTTAGTTGAGAAGCATTTATAGATTCTTGATCAATTTAATTAAATTTGTTTCATAACAATACCATCTTATATTTGAGTAGCATTTTTATTTCAAAGGGCTTTATATGTCATCTCATCTCATTATGCCCAATGTTTCTATGAATTTGGATAGAAATGTATATTATTTGTCTATTTTTTTGAAATTCAGCATGTTGTAATATTTAGAGGTGTAGACCTCAAGGTATTGTGGAAGAAACACACCCAAGTTTGTAGCTAAGTCTTGCCCCAAGAATAGGAGGCTCAAACCCTATTCAAACCAGAAGGAAGAAAATACTTTTATTGAAGAAGAAAATGGCCTTATAGCTGATGAAATAGTCTGAGGGCTAATCAGATAACCTTAGGATTGATGGTTTAGCCCAGGGTCTAGCAGAATAGTGTAGAAGCCATGGAGCTGATGGAGTAGCCCCTTAGCTGGTGGAATAGCAACTCTTCACATGTGTAGCAGCATTCCACATCTTTCCCCCATGTGGATTGGGGTTTGCATATTTATTGAGGGGCTGCAGATTTGTCGCCTCCCATTTCAGGGAAATCTCTACCTTGTCTCAGAATAGCCCACTCCTAGTCATTAGGAGGCATTGCAGGTATAGTTATAGGTTTCACCCATCATAGGTGAACTTGAGAACACCAGAAAGGGAATAAGAAATATGCACAGGTTTGGAGGATTTCCCTGAACTACCAAAGCCCTTAGTGTGCATGTCCCATGTTCCCCCCATTGCCAACCTGCCACCATTTGTCAATGTGGAAAAGGTCTCCCTACCCTTCTGGAATGAGAACATGGTGGTGAGGTAGGGGGATACAATACACTATAAATAGTTAATAATGCCTAACAGTTCAGAACAAAGGTAAATACAGAACAATATGAGCAATTAATAATACTGAACAGCCTAAAGCTGATGCTCTGTATAGAACACTAGAGGTATAGATCCAGTACAGGTGATTAATAATACAAAATGGCTAACTGATGAATAATACAGATTCTGCAATTTATGTTAGACTAATGCTGAAACTACAGATTTTGCATTTTAAGCTTAACTAGTGCTAACTGGTGAGAAACACAAGCTTTCAGAAAATGAGGATCCTACCCATTGCCCACTTTTATCAAAGGGAAGAGAAACCTAGATTCTAATCCTGTTTCTGACACTGGGGGTATGATCATGGACAAGTCATTTAAACTCACTTAGCTTTTGCTTCTTTGTTTGTAAAATAGTTAATAAATATAGTATCTACCTCCCAGGTTTGTTGTGAGGATCAAATGAAAAATGTTTGTTAAACATTTTGCCACTCTGAAAGGACTATATAAAATGTCAGCTATTATTCCTTTAAAATCATTTTTAAAAATCCAGATATTATAAGTAAGTGAATCCAGGGAGAAAATAACAGGATATGTAAGTCTCATAAATGATTAAAGGAGTCACTTATATGTCAGAACTATAACAAGGATGGGAATGACCAGGGCTTTGTCCAAGGTACTGACCTTAGAAAATGCCATATCTAAAAGATCCTTGAGAACATACGTAGTCTTTTAGAAGATAGAATTAGTAGGGCTTAGAATATAATTAACAAAGTATGATTAGTTTAGAATGAGGAAGTGATCAGAAGATAAACTGAGCTGAATTTCTCCTCCTCTCACGTTCTTTCACCTCATTCATCAGCCCCTCTGCCAGTAGCCTTTTGCTGGTTTATTTAGAGTCTCTGTCTCCTCTTGCTCATCTGAAGTTATGTATCATATTACTTTCCAAGAATGAGAAAAAATATGGTTCTGCTATATATGGCAAGCAATTCATTGTTTCGTAATTTTCTTCAATGAAGTTAAAGCAATAAAATGTATGTTTATTCCTCAGAACACAAAGGACACTCAGTTGTTCCACACAGCTCATTGTTAGACCTTGCACATTGCAAACAAGAAACAGAATGGAGCATTGGTTTTCCTGGATCAGTATGTGACTCCTCTGTCAGTTTCCATCGATTAGCATTCAACAAGCCTTCCCCAATCTCTCTGCTGGAAAAAGATGTGATTCTTTCAGACTCTTTTGGCAAGTTTAACTTAATTGCCTGACTTCTCATAGATCTTGTGTAAATGTGTTTAAAAGGACTAGATTGAATTAAATTCTCATCATTGTTAACAATAGTTTAGTTCATTATTGTGTTTTCTTTGTAGGTACTATTGTTATCCTTATCTATTCAATGGAGATGATAATAGCACCAATCTCACAGCAGGGTTGTTGAGTACAAAGATAAAGTATTTAATGAACATTACAGTCTGAAAACACTAAATAAATATCAGCCATGATTATTACTATTATTGATTATGGTTTGGGACATTTAGGTTATTGTCATTATTAAATTATTAAATGACATTATTATATATTATTATTAACAATAATAACTGCTAACACAAATAGCACTTTAAGATTTGAAGAACACCATTTAAATTTTATATCATTTTATCTTCCCAACAACCCTCTGTGAGATAGGTGCTATTATTAGCCGCATTCTATAGATGAAGAAACCAAAGCCATAGAGATATCAGCAACAAAAGATTTCTTTAGTTGCATTTGGGTCTGACATGGTATTTGAATAATTCTTTTTAAACTCTATAATGGTAGTTTCTTCCTAGTTCAGTCCAAATTCAAAACGGGGCCAGGGCTATGGTTTTTTGGATTCTGTGATACCTACCTGCTTTTGGGGGAGCAACAGTAAAGGGAAATTCCTGCATAGTTAGTGTCCTGAACCACTGGGCAGACATGCTGAGATAGAATACAAGTCATGGAACTAAAGGGCTAGAGGTGGCAAAGAATCACTAGAATAAAAGCAGTCAGAAACCCAAATCACCAGAAAGTCCAAGGGGCCTAGCACAAAGCCAGATTGGAGGGGAGGAGCAGTTTGATTCCACAGTAGATAATAGGAACTCAAGTTTAAAAAGGCCTTCTAAAGGGGGGATCAATAGAATAGACTTGGGGTAAATGACCTCAGCAAGCTAGTGTTTGATTAAACCCAAAGATCCCAGCTTTTGGGACAAGAACCCACTATTTGACAAAAACTGATGGGAAAACTGGAAAACAGTATGGGAGAGACTGGGTTTAGATCAACATCTCCCACCCTATACCATGAAAGGCCATCTATCAATTAGTGATTTTAAAAATTCTTCTAGTGTATTTCCTGGCCAAGTGTTTTTGTGCATATTTATGTTTGACTATCCATGCCCTCTAGCTTAAACTGAATTAGCTTTGGATAAAAATCTTTGCTGCCACTTTCATTATTCTCATGGCAATGATGGTGTTTAAGCAGAGATAAGTAATGACAAACTATTCATTTTTTCACTTTTGTCATACAGTGGGAAGAATGTTGGATTTCGAATGAGAAAATTAGGTTAAATCCCTCCTCTGTCACTACCTGAAGTCATATTCTGAACAGCAAAAATGGTATTAGCATTTATAATAGGAATAATTTGAGACTTTAAGTAAATCAAACAAATTATAGAGGAAGGATTATGTGGCCTGTAAATTTGGGTCTAAAAATATTTTCATAACAGCAATACAGTGATCTAGGACAATTCTGAGAGACTTATGAAAAGAAATGCTAGCCACATCTAGAGAAAGAACTGTGGGAGTAGACATGCAGATGAAAACATATAATTTATCATTTGTTTATTTGGGCACAGGATTTGGGGTTTTGATCTTACAAGATTATTCTCTTATAAAAATGAATAATATAGAAACAGTTTTTGAGGGATAATACATGTACAACCCAGTGGAATTGCTTGTCAACTACAGGAGTGGGGAGGGAAGAGAAGAAGGAGACAATAAGAAACATGTAACCTTAGAAAACTTGGGTGTAAATTGGTCACTGGAATAAAAAAAAATGTATCCACACACAAAATATTTTGATAACTGTTTAAATATAACTGATTTCCTTCATAATTCAACTTGTTTTATTTTATGCATTTAAAAATATTATTCTAAGAGGGAGGTCAATAGACCTAATCTTGACCCCTTGTACAGTACACATAATAAAATGATTTTCTAAACTTTCTAAAAGCTAGACAGATTTCTCATTTGTATTTGACTTATAAAAGTAGGAGTCTTTCAGAGATACTAATGGATTTTTTCCATGCTTTTATATAGGCACAAGCATTATTCCATTTCAAAAGAAACGACTGACTCATATGTCTGGATGGATGGCATTGATTCCAAATGCAAACCATATTAGCTGGCATTTTAAAGGTGTAGAACACATCACAAACATATCTTATGCTTCAACATTCTATGGATTTAAGGTAAGAAAAAATATTTAGAATAGCAATATCTCAGATTTCTATAGCCCTTAGAAGTTTACAGAGCACTTTGGTTTTATAAATTCTCTGAAAAGTACCTGCTACTATTATTACTCTTCCTGTTTAACATATGAGGAAGCTGTAATTCTGAAAGAAACAACAAAAAAATTGCCTGAGTTTTTACAGATGGTGGATGTCAGAGCTAGGATTTGAACTGAGGTCTTCTGACTCCAAGTTTGCTGTCCCCTCCACTGTATGCCTCTACTATCTTTTGATAATTATTATTTGACTGTTTTTTAATATCTTCTAAATCAGGTAGGTGGTACATTAAAAAAAAAGCTCAAAGTTCAAATCCAACCTCAGATAATAGCTGTATGACCCTGGTCAAGTCACTTAACAATGTTTGCCTCAGTTTCCTCACCTAAAAATGAGCTAGATGAGAAAATGGCAAACTGCTCCAGCATCTCAAATTTTAGACATATACTCTATTTATAATAATATATGTAATATATAATGTAGATTATCCCTGAAGTCTAAATTAAACACTTAAAGAATGGAATTATCATAGGTCACTGAAGTATTCAAGCAGATATCTGCCATATAAGATCAAACATATAGATTGTTCATTTACTTATTATCTTGTTTCATAGTATTATTGCCTCTTAAAAAAATAATAAAAGAGTGAGAAATTTTAAAAATATTTAGCCAGTCAAAAAAGGAAAACAAACTAAGTCCTAAATGTCATGTAGCATGTAAAATTTTACTATATTTTATAATACACTAAAATGTAAAGAAAATCACAACGTAGGGTTTTTTTAAACACAGGATGAAGACTATGTTATAATATCTCATAATTTCACTCAAAAGGCTGATATGTTCAATATTATTGATATGAGGAATGGATCCTTAAATCCACTTGACTTGAACACAAGTAGGAATGGAGACTGGCACCTTGAGAAGAACACTAGTACTTTATACTACCTAGGTAGGTATTCATTCACCTAATGCAATTGTATTTCAGTGCCTCATTGTGCCATAGAACTAAAATAATGAGAGGTGAAGCCAAGACGGCGGCTCACTAGCAGTGAAAACTGAAACCATTCTGACAATCCTTCTAAACCAAACTTTAAAAAGTACCTCAAAATGACTAGAGTCAAAAACCAGCAGCATGATGGAGTAAGAGGACTGTCCTGCTTAACACAATTTGAAAGGTAAACATAGAGACTAGATTTTCATGGGATGAGGAGGAACCAAAAGCAAAACTGTACACAAATGAGTTCTGGCCAACCACCTCCCATCTATTGTTCCAGAATCCAAATCTGGTCATAGACCAAATTCAAGAACATGGGACCTTGCTTATACCAACAACAGAGTACCCCACACCAGCCCCTTGAAGTCCTAGGTCCAGACATGAGTCCATAATTAGGCCTTGAAGTTCATAGAATTTAATCTTTTCAAGCCTGTTTTAGAGTGAAGCCTTTATCCCCAGAGCAAAATAACTTGGAATACTGAGTCCTACAAGCCTACAGCAGAGGAGACAGAATGATAAGTTTTCAGAATTCCAAGTATACAAGCAAAAAAAAAAAGGCTGAAAAATGAGCAAACAAAAATGGAAACATCTTTTTTCCACAGAAAATTTCTATGGAGACAAAAAGCAAGTCACAGAATCAATAGGGGATGCTAAGATCTAAGAAGACACATGCAAAACTTCAAAGAAAAATGGAAATTGGTCTGAGGAGCTGCAAAAATGCAAAAAGAAATTAAAAAATAAAATCAGACCAGTGGGAGAAAATGGGAAAATGAAAGTAATACAAAAAGAAAATAACAGTTTAAAAAGCAAAATTGGTCATCTGGAAAAATGGGAGCATAAAAATCAAATGAAGAAAAGTTTTCTAAAAAACTAAATTGGCCTACTAAAAAAAAAGAGCAAAAAAATTCAAAAGAAAACAGTTTCATGAAAAATAGAATGGACCAAATGGAAAAGAAGGATGAAAGGTATGAAATAAATTCATTCTTTAAAAATCAAAATTGGGCAAATAGAAGCTAATGATTTCACAAGACATCAAGAAATAATTAAATCAAATCAAACGAAGAAGAAAATAAAATAAAATAAAATAAAATAAAATAAAATATGGAATATCTCATTTAAAAATTGGAAAATGGATCCAAGAGAGACAATTTAAGAATTATTGGACTACCTGAAAGTTATTATAAAAAAAAAAGCCTAGACATTATGTTATAAGAAATTTTCCAAGAAAACTGCCCTGATATACTTGAACAAGAGGGCAAAATAGAAATTGAAAAAAATTCATAGATTACTTCCTGCAATAAATCCCTATATGACAACTCCCAGGAATATTATAGCCAAGTAAAGAGCTCCCAGGACAAGGAGAAAATACTGCAAACAGCCAGAAAGAAAAAATTCAAATATCATGGAGCCCCAGTCAGGATTACACATGATCTGGCAACTTCCACATTAAAGGATCAGAAGGCCTAAAATATGATATTCCAGAAGGCAAGGGAACTGGGTTTATAATCAAGAATCATGTAACAATCAAGACTGACTGTATTCTTTCAAGGGAAAATATGGTCATTTAATGAAATAGAAGATTTCCAAGCATTCTTAAAGAAAAGAACAGACTTAAACAGAAAATTTGATGTCCAAATACAAAATTCAAAAGAAGCATAAAAAGGTAAATAAGAAAGAGAAAAATGAAAGGCCTTAATAAGGTCAAATTGTTTATATTTCTATATGGAAAGATAATATTTGTAACTCTTAAAAATTTTTATCTTTACTAACATAATAAAAATGACAATCTTACCCAAATTAATTTACTTATTTAGTGCCATACCCATCGAACTACCAAAAAACATTTTTACTGAATTGGAAAAAAACATAACAAATTTCATTTGGAAGAACAAAAGATCAAGGATATCTGCCACAGGCAAAGTCCACCCTTGCCCACGACTCCAGGGTATCCCAACTGGTGGCGAATGATCAGTCAACAAAATTAACAAATGGAAGACAGCTTAATCATTACAGCCATGGGATTGCTTTGCATCTCTGAGGTGCTCTGACATTCCCAGGCCTGGGATTTATTTTTATACCCATTTTCTTGGCATGCAGATATACAAAATCAAAGAGAAATAATTTGAAAAGTGATACATTAACTTTTAACAAATCACTTGATTAACATTCTATATTTTTGTATTGTATTTAAAAACAGAATAAAGGTTGCACACAAGATAAATGATTTTGTCATGGGTGGCTTAATTTTCTCATTACCCTGTGAGAAGTTTTGAGCTTACAAACAATCAAGGAAAATTACGTATTGCTTTTAATAAAATGGAATAATTAATCAGCAGTTCTTGGAAGACAATTTAACAATCATATCATTGAGACTGAGGGGTCTGGGAGCACAATTCAAATTTAGACTGGTCATTTCTCAGGGTTCTTACTAGGGAGTTTCCCACTGGCAAGTTACTGGTTTGTGAAATTGAGTCACTGAGGCATCCTGAAGCTTGATGTATTTGTACTTATCACGTAGGCCTCTATGATTGATTTGTGTGCTGACTTCATGAAAATAGGCTTCTGTGAGTGGGAAAGTTCTTGGGCTTGGCCTGTAGCTGTGGTTTTGCTGGGAATTATGTACCTAAGTAAAAGTTAACCCATGATAATCTTCTTGGGGTTGGGTTTAAGGGTCTGATCTTTTGGTGATGTTTTGGGGAATTAGGGTACAGGTGTTTTGTTCTTGCATTATTTCTTTTGAGACTAGGAGGAATAATAATCATGTCAATTCATAGGTAAGGGGCCTTGATGAAAGAGGTCATGTGAAGGGGATAGAGTGGGCAGTCACACCTTGCCAAGGACAACTCTGTGGTCTCCCCAGCTACCACATGTGACTCTGTCAAGGTGTCATGATCTGATGGCTCCCAGCAGATATTCAGGGAAATCATGAAAAAAAATGCAAAGAAAGGTGGCCTTGTAGTCCCAGATCTCAAACTATACTATAAAGCAGTGGTCATCAAAACAATATGGTACTGGCTAAGAGACAGAAAGGAGGATCAGTGGAATAGACTTGGGGTAAGTGACCTCAGCAAGACAGTCTATGATAAGTTCAAAGACCCCAGCTTCTGGGACCAAAATCCACTATTTGACAAAAATTGCTGGGAAAATTGAAAGACAGTTTGGGAGAGATGGGATTTAGATCAACATCTCATACCCTACACTAAGATAAACTCAAAATGGGTGAATGACCTGAATATAAAGAATGAAACTATAAGTAAATTAGGTTAACACAGAATAGTATACATGTCAGATCTTTGGGAAAGGAAAGATTTTAAAACCAAGCAAAAGCTAGGAAAAAAATTACAAAATGTAAAATAAATAAGTTTGATTATATCCAATTTAAAAGTTTCTGTACAAATAAAACAAATGCAAGCAAAATTAGAAGGGAAGCAACAAATTGGGAAACAATCTTCATAACAAAACCTTTGACAAAGGTCTAATTACTCAGATTTATAAAGAGCTAAATCAATTGTACAAAAAATCAAGCCATTCCCCAATTGATAAATGGACAAGGGACATGAATAGTCAATTTTCAGTTAAAGAAATCAAAACTACTAGTAAGCACATGGAAAAGTGTTCTAAATCTCTTATAATCAGAGAGATGCAAATCAAAACAACTCTGAGGTATCACTTCACACATAGAAGATTGGCTAACATGACAGCAATGGAAAGTAATGAATGCTGGAGGTGATGCAGCAAAGTTGGGACATTAATGCATTGTGCTGGTGGAGTTGTGAATTGATGCAACCATTCTGGAGGGCAATTTGGAGCTATGCCCAAAGGGTGCTAAAAAGACTGTTTGCCTTTTGATCCAGCCTTAGCATTGATGGGTTTGTACCCCAAAGAGATAATAAAGAAAAAGACTTGTAAAAGAATATTCATAGCCTCACAATTTGTGGTGGCAAAAAATTGGAAAATGAGGGGATGCCCTTCAATTGGGGAATGGCTGAACAGATTGTGGTATATATTGGTTATGGACTATTGTGCTCAAAGGAATAATAAAGTGGAGGAATTCCATGGGGACTGTAACAACCTCCAGGAATTGATGCAGAGCAAAAGGAACAGAACTAGGAGAACATTGTACACAGAGACTGATACTCTGTGGTACAATCTAATGTAATGGACTTCTCCATTAGTGGCAATGCAGTGATCCTTAACAACTTGGAGGGATCTATGAGAAAGAACACTATCCACATTCAGAGAAAAACTGTGGGTGTAGAAGCACAGAAGAAAAACAACTGCTTGATTACATGGGTTGAGTAGATATGGTTGGGGATGTAGACTCTAAATGCACATCCTAATGCAAACACCAACAACATGGAAATAGGTTTTGATCAGGGACACATGCAATACCCTGTGGAACTGCACATCAGCTATGGGAAGGGGAGGGGGAGGGAAAGGAGGGAAGGATTATGATTCTTGTAAACAAGGAATAATGTTCTAAATTGACTAAATTTAAATAAAATTTAAAAATAAATAAAAAAAACAAAAACAAGGAAATATTTTATCATTATATAGCAGCTAGAAGAAGTGTGCATAGAGGGTATGGTACTATGTTATTTAGGATAATATGCAAAAAAATCTAGGAGTGAAAAAGAGGATTGCACTAAGTGAAATGGGAAGAGAGAAATAAAATGAGGGTAAATTATATCACATAAAGAGGTACAAGGGGAAGAAAAAACTCTTACACTGGAGGAGAGGATGAGGGTGGTCATGTGTAATACTTGAACCTTGCTCTCATTGGAGAAGGAAGAACAGTAAGATTCATTGGGATATAGAATCCTATCTTACCCTATAGAGAAATGGAAAAAGAATAAGAAAGACAGTGATGGGAATGGGAGTAATATAAGAGAGGGAGAAGAGGGAAGTAATTAAATGACCCTATAGAGGAGTAGGAGGGGAAAGAGGAGAATAGTGATGTGAATGGAATTAATATAAGGAAGGGGGAATAGGGGAGTGATTGAAAACAAAACACTTGTATGGAGGGAAAGAGTAAAAGGGGAAAAGACAGGATTAAAAGAGGAAAACAAGATGGAGGGAAATACAAAGATGGTAATCATGACTGTGAATGTAAATGGGATGAACTCAGCCATAAAACAGAAGCAGATAGCAAAGTAGATTAAAAACAGAATCCTACCATTTGTTGTTCATAAGAAACACCTTTGAGGCAGGCAGACACATGAAGAGTAAATGTAAAAGACTTGAAAAAAATCTATTGGGGTTCAACTGAGATTTTTTTAAAAAGCAAGAGTTGCAATCATGATGTCAGACAAAGCTAAAGCAAAAATAGACAGATAAGGAAGGTAATTGCATCTTGAAAATGTATAGTATAGACAATGAAGAAATTTAGTTCTTGACATATATGCACCAAATGGTATAGCCTCCAGATTTTCAGAGGTAAAACTACAGGAACTTAAGGAGGAAATAGAAAATGAAATTATACTAGTGGGGGATTCTCAACCTTCCCCTATCTGAACAAGATAAATCTGACAAAAATAAATGCAACAAAGTAAAGTAAATGAATGAAATTTGAGAAAAGTTAAATTTAATAGATATCTGAAGAAAACTGAATAGGGATTAACAAGGACTATACCTTCTTTTCAGCAGCACATGGTACATATACAAAAATCGACCATGTACTAAGGTATAGAAACTTGACAACCAAATGCAAAAAAAAGAAGTTATAAATGCAATTTGTCAGATCAAAATGCAATAAAAATTATAATCAATAAGAGTTCATGGAAAGCCAAAGTAAAAATTAGTTGGAAACTGAATAATTTAATTCTTTAAAATGGGTGTATCAAAGAACAAATCATAGAAACAATCACTGATTTCATTGAAGAAAATGATAATGGGAGCGAACATATCAAAATTTATGGGATACAGCCAAAGCAGTACTATGGAGAAAACTTATATCTGTGAATACTTATATCAGTAAAATAAAGGAAAAGCAGATCAATGAATTGGGCATGAATTAAAACAAAAACTAGAAAAAGAACAAATTTTAAATCCCCAACTGAGGTACCACCTTACACTATCAGATTGGTCAATATGACAATAAAGGAAAATGATATATGTTGGAGAGAATATGGCAAAATTGGGACACCAATACATTGCTGGTGGAGTTGTGAACTGATTCGACCATTCTCGAGGCCAAATTTGAATTATAACCAAAGGGTTATAAAAGAATTCATACCCTTTCATCTAGTAATACCACTACTAAGTCTGTATCCCAAAGAGATGTTTAAAAATGGGAAAGGACCTGTTTGTTCAAAAATACTTATAGCTGCTCTTTTTGTAGAGGCAAAGAATTGGAAACTAAAGGGATGTCCGTCAACTGGGGAATGCCTGAAGAAATTGTGGTATATGATGGTGATGGAATGATATTGTGTTATAAAGAATGATGAACAGGATGGTTTCAAAAAGAGCTGGAAAGATCTACATAAATTGATGCAGAGTGAAGTTAAACAGAACCAGAAAAACATTGTACACAGTAATAGCAATACTATGGAATAATCAAATGCATTAGACTTTGCTACTAACAGCAATACAATGAACCAGAACAATTCTGAGAGTCATGAAAAAGAATGCCATCCACCTCCAGAGAAAAAACTATTAGAGTATGAAAGCTATCATTTGTTTATTTGAGTGTATGCTTAGGGGTTTTGCTTTTATAAGATTATTTGCTTACAAAAACTGAGTAATATGGAAATATGTTTTGCGTGATAATACCTGTATAACCCACATTGAATTGCTTGTAAGCTCTGGGAGGGAAGAGGGAAGAAGGGACAGGTACAATTTCTATCCTATAACTTCAGAAAACTTATATATAAATTTGTTATTTAAATTAAAATAAAATATATAAATGTAACTGTTAGAGATTGCTTAAGAGGAAAAAAAAGAAATAAAATAATGAGTTCTCAAAAATTAGGTGAGCCAAACAGAATTTCTAACCATCCCTACTAAATGGGCAATGTTTCAGTATGAAATTGGCAGTATATTGTATGTCTATGCCTTATGAGGACCAATTGAGCTAAACTGAGCAAGGCTCATCACCAGGTGACTGCAATCAGTTAACATTTCTACCAACACAGCAATAAATCCAATAGTGTTATGAACCAAGAGGGGAAATTTCATTTTGCAAAGGTGAAGGATATGGGCACATTGAAGAAATCACAGATCCTTGAAGTATTGAAGTCTGCATTTATAAGGAAGGGGTTATAATGTTAATTAATGCATCATATAACTTATACTTCAACCTATTTTAATTATAGGCAAAGGTTAAACTTCCTGACATCAGCTCTTACACAAAGCCCCAGACAGGTTTCTTTCTTTCCCAAAGAAGCCAGATGTGTTGGAAAGAGACATCAGACTTTATAATATTTCACATTATTATTCAACCTTAATGCTTCATTGCTTCAGGGAAATTGAAAATGTTTATGGAAAAAAGTCTCTTCAACCAAGTTTCTAAAGTTTCTATCAGTTTTTGCCAATAGTTTTTGTCTGCACTCAATAACCTATGTCAACATTCACCCCAAAATGAATCCCCAGGAATAAACTTTCATGATTTACATTCACTTCAAATGTGTTTTCCTCAAAATATCTATGATCACAATGCATCAACTTTAGGATACATCAAAGTTGTAATCTAAAATTAATTTTCAAAAAGTCCAAGAATTTTAAAATCGTGATTTTTTAGAAATTTCTAAATATCTAAAAATCTACATGATCACTGAATACATTAAAGCTCATTCTGCCTTGCTTTCAGTGTCAGGAAGAAATGACCTACCTTCAAATCAAGCAATTTCAAAGACATTGGATCCTGATGTGAAAGATGTTATTGTGAATTTCCAAGCTTACTGTTGCTTCTTTCAGGACTGTATTCCAATAGATTCTCCAAAACGCATTCCTCTTCCAAGAAAACGTCCAGAAATATACAAGTATGTTATCATTTCTCTTTCAGTCTTCTATTATGTCTCTTTAAATAATGTTCCTTCTATATGATTCAGGATGAAGTTCTTTCTTTAGTTCATACCAGTTTCATTATTCCCATTAAATTCATGCACATTTATATGATGTAAAACTATCTCTAAAATTTATTTTAGTTTTGTTATTTTCTAACATAGTGCTAATAATAATCACTACTGAGTTGTTTGTCATGATAGTAACCTTTAAGTTTCTCATTATTCCTACAGACAATATGATCCATGATTTGCCATGCTAGCAAGCAAACATTGAATAAGTGCCTGTTGTGAGCCAGGCACTATACTTGGTACTGAAGATACAAAGGCAAAAACAAATAGCAGCTCAGGAGCTTGCATCTTAGTGGGGCAGACACTGTGTGTGTGTGTGTGTGTGTGTGTGTGTGTATTCATAGATACATATGTTTCAGTGGACAATTATGTATGTATATATGAATATATATGCTTGTGTGTTTACATGTGTATACACACACACACATACACACGGATTTGTATAAAACAGATAGAAGGTATTTTTGGAGGAGAAAACTGAGTAGACCAGGAAGAGCTTCATATGGGCTACATTTGATCTGAACTATGAAGAAAGCCAACTAATCTCATCAAGTGGGGCAGAAGAGAGAGTGTTTCAGACATGGGAGCCAGTTTATGCAAATGCATGAAGCTAGGAAATGGAATGCCTAGATTATGGACTACATGGAGTAATGCACAAGAAAACAGTATAGTAGAATGGTTACTCTAGAAGCCACCTCAGAGGCCATTTAGACCAACTTTCCCTTTTATAGATGAGACTGAGGCCCGAAAAGTCTGAGTTTCTCATGGTGACACAGGTAAGAAGTGTAAGAAGAGAGATTTTAATTCAAGTTCTCAGATTCCAGAGACCATGCTCTTTTTACTGTACCCATCTTGCTTCCATTAAGATGGGGTAAAATTGGGGCAGCTGAGTGGCTCAGTGGATTAAGAGCCAAGCCTAGAGATGGGAGATTGTCCTAGGTTCAAATCTGGCCAGACCCTGGACAAATCATTTAACTCCCATTGCCTAGCCCTTACTATTCTTCTGCCTTGGAACCAATACACAGTATTGGTTCCAAGAC
Source organism: Monodelphis domestica (assembly GCF_027887165.1). NCBI lineage: Eukaryota > Metazoa > Chordata > Mammalia > Didelphimorphia > Didelphidae > Monodelphis > Monodelphis domestica. The sequence goes on along the minus strand of NC_077229.1, from coordinate 158,538,471 downwards.
AGAAGGGAAGGATTTAAAAAAAAAGATAGGATAAAATTGTGAAGACTTTTAAATGCCACAAGGGACTTCATATTTTCTCCTAGAGGTTAAGAGGCTATCATTGTAGTTCACCAAGTAGAGAAATGCCATTTTTAAGATTTCATTATGTAAAAAATAAGGAAATGTCTCTATTTCAAGACACTTTGTATTTTTTCTGCCTTATGCTATTTCTGCCCTTATTTACTTGCATACATTTTAGAGGCAGCTAAGTGATGAAGTAGATTGAACACAAGACCTGGAGATAGGAAGACTTGAATTCAAATCCAGTCTGATACTTACTAGCTATTGTGACTTTAATGAAGTCACTTAAACTTTCTGCCTCGGTTTCCTTCTCAGGGTGGCTGTAAGGATAAAGTGAGATATTTGTAAAACAGTTTGAAAAGGTTAAAGAACTATATAAATGCTAAGTAGTAGTAGTAGTAGTAGTAGTAGTAGTAGTAGTAGTAGTAGTAGTAGTAGTAGTAGCAGTATTATGTGTTTATGCCTAGAATTAACTCCTTCAGATCTCAGTTCAAATGCCATGAGACCTTTCCATGACTCCTTAGCCAAATTACCTTAAATTTCTTCTGCTTATATTTATATATATATATATTGTGTGTGTGATCTCCCCTGTTAAAATGTAAGTTCTTTGAGGCCAACAACTGTTTGATTTTGTCTTTGTATTACAGCATCTGTCAAAATGCTTTCATATTAGGCCCTTAATGAATATGTAACAACTTATTAATAACCTGTGATAGTGGCTAGAGTGCTAAGTGTGAAGTCAAGAAGCCCTGGTTCAAGGCCTCCCTCTTATATTTATTAGTCCTATATTACTTAGAGAACATGAGGAGCCACTTAGCCTCTCTGAGTTGCAAACTTTTCTCAGAGATCTTCAGTTATAGATGGGCTGGGATAGTAGGCCCTTGAGGTGTTTGTGTGCTGCTCTCTTATTGACTCTTCTATGATTTTTGCCTCAAGTGCAAGTTCCAGTTAGCCTAAATAGCTTAGAAAATTTACTCTCCCTGATTAATCCTTCAGTTCAGAGATGATCCCTCTCTTACTCTCCATCTTTGACAGAATATAGCAGGCCTAACCCCCCAAAAATGGAGCAACATGTTTTGTAATATGGAAGACAGCAGCACCTTTTAAAATTAAAGACAAAACCAGTCCTTATCACATGGAATTTTCATGCAAATATTATGTTAGATGCAGTGAAAAGTGGTGTAGCCTGGGGGTTCCCAATAGTTTTCACCCTGGTATACCCTGAAAGAGTGGATTGAAATAGTGGGTACACTGAGGTATGTGGATGATACTTTTAGTGCAGCAAAGCAGTCTGTGCCTTACTACACTGGGCCAGCTGCAGCTAAGTCTTCCAAGCAGTTGTTTAAAAAAACCTAACAGGTTTATTGGTAAATAAGAGAGAGTGAGGGAGGATTGAGCATTGAGGATCACTAATTCTCTCACTTCCTACTTCCCTCTAAATCCATCACAAAATGGAATCTTCTATTTCTTGAGGCTCCCTACAAACCCTTCCTGCTTCTGGCTAATACCCACCAAAACCCCTCTCTATTCTCCCTGACACTAGAAATCCTCCCTTTGTTGGTTTATCAGGATGTGACAGGTTTCAGGATGAAAGGAGGAACTCTGGATATTCGAGTTCCACACAGCTGGGCCAGGTCTGAGGTTGTCCCTCAGCCCTCACACCAACAACTGCCTCTGGACCACAATGTTCTTTGACAGGGTTGAGAGTCTGTAGGATCTTCTTCAGGATGGTTTCTTCTGGTGAGGAAAGGTACTCCCAAAGAAATCAAAAGGTTTCCCTTCTCTCACTCACAGGCTGGTAGAAACAAGATCAGCAGAAATAAGCTCCTTCCTCTCTCAACTCCAAGACAGGAAGAGCTCAGGTGGTCTTTGCTTCTTCGGAATGTCTCCTTCCACATTCCAGAATCTCCTGTCTTAGAGTTCCTAGCATGTGGTCATGCTAACCTCTTCAAACTAACTTTTACTACACTTAAATTCATTCCTATTTCTGTAATTTCTACCATAACAACTCCTTGACTTTCAGTAACATTTTTCTATTCCCCCCATTCATTATGAGTGTGAAGAAGGAAGGAAGGAAACAAGCCTTTATTAAGCCCTTACTATGTGTCAAGTATTATACTAAGAACTAGAGACAAAATTACATGCCAAAAAGAGACAAACACTGTCCTCAAAGAGCTTACAACTTAATAGGGAAAGATAACACAAAAAGGACTTTAAAAGCAGGTGGAGGGAGAGGAGGAGTGTCATGGCATGATTTTGAATTCCAGAAAGTCAGGAACCAAGCTGGGATGCAAATAAAAGCAGACAAGCCTTCACAAACTGGAGACTTCAAGAGAAACTTAACAACACATTTATTTTGTATCCTGCAACTTTGCTAAATTATTATTTCCATTAGCTTTTTAGTTCATGTCCTTGAGTTCTCTAAGTATACTATCATATCATCTACAAATAGTGATAGTTTAATTTCCTCACTGCCTACTTTAATCCCTTCAATTTCTTTTTCTTCTCTAATGGCTATCACTAGCTTTTCTAATACAGTGTTAAATAATAGAGGTGATAATCAGCATCCCTGCTTCACTCCTGATCTTATTGGGAAGACAACTAATTTATTCCTATTTGAATCTAAAATCTATTACTGGGGGCAGCCAGATAGCTCAGTGGATTGAGAGTCAGGCTCAGAAATGGGAGGTCCTTTGTTCAAATCTGGCCTCAGACACTTCCTAGCTATGTGACTCTGGGCAAGTCACTTGACCCCCATTGCCTAGCCCTTACCACTCTTCTGCCTCAGAACCAATACACAGTATTGATTCTAAGATGGAAGGTAAGGGTTTAAAAATAAATAAATAAAATAATATCTATTACTGATTTTAGCATTATGTCTTCTGTAATTTAATAGAATCTATTTGTATTTGCAATCTAGATTAAAGTTTAATCTAATAGAATATGTAATTTATATTAATAAGTTTTGTGGTTAGTATTAGAATAATAATATATCATACTAAGGAACTAATTAGGAAAACAATAATTAATGTATGATCATGAAAATATATAAGTTCTTCTATAATAGAGGATATGGCATCTTAGAAGCCTAGTTATATTGAAGAGGGCATTTAAGACATATAGGGTTGAACCTATAATTTAACTGTGGCAAAATTATGTAATAATTTTACTAATATCTTATGAGACAGTCATAAAGCTTATGAGGCTAACTTGAAATGATCAAGATTTGAGTCAATTACTGGCTTTGTTGCACTTGGATTGGTTGATCTAGGTTATGTCATTCAAAAGTTGTATTATATTCCGAGGTCACCCCAACCAAAGATTATAACTTGGATGTTTTTAGCTTAGGTAGGAGAGTTATTATTAGTTAAGTTATGAATCTTAAGTTGCACAAGGTCTTCTTGTCTTAGTATACCCACCACCACACGGGTAGGTCAGTTTCATTGATTAAGAAAAAGAGACAGTTAAACCCTCATCATGCCATTCATACAAGTCTCTATTTAGGAGACAAGTGATTATGCTACTTTTGCACAGTCAGGATACCACATCCATTAAAGTTGACTCACTGGGCAGGCAGCATTCTAATACTTGTAATGCTAATGGTGATGTTTTTGGTAAACAGGTGGGGTTTTGCAGATGGTACTTGCTAATGGTTTTAAATATATACTGTTTATTATTTTGAATAAAGGCTCTTCTATTCCTTTACTTTCTAGTGTTTCTAATAGGAATGGGTGTTGTATTTTGTCAAAGGCTTTTTCTGCATCTATTGAGATAATCATGTGATTTTTAAGTTTGATTATTGATGTGGTCAATTATGTGAATGGTCTTCCTAATGTTAGACCAGCCTTGCATTCCTGGTATAAATCCCACCTGGTCATAGTCATGACTTGCTATTGTCTTTTTGCTGGTATTTTAAGATTTTTGTATCTATGTTCATTAAGGAGATTAGTCTGTAGTTTTCTTTCTCTGTTTTTGGTCTTCCTGGTTTGGGAATCAGTACCATATTTGCGTCATAAATGAATTTTGTAAGACTCCTTCTTTGCTTATTTTGTCAAATAGTTTTGTATAACATTGGGATTAGTTGTTCTTTAAATGTTTGATAGAATTCACTTGTAAATTCATTAGGCCCTGGGGATTTTCTCTTGGAGAGTTCCTTGATGGCTTCTTCAATTTCTTTTTCTGAAATGGGATGATTTAAATATTTTTTTTCCTCTTTTGTTAATCTAGGCATTTTATTTTTTGTAAATATTTTTCCATTTCACCTAGATTATCAAAATTATTGCCATATGATTAGACATAGTAGCTCTTAATAATTGTCTTAATTTCCTCTTCATTAGAGATGACCATCTCACAAAATGGAGGCTCTAGGAGAAGAGGAAATAAATTATAGAGTTTACCATATTATCTAATAATAAAAAACAAAACAAAATAAATAATATTTCATAAAGAAAACTTTATTCAGTATTTTACATTTTTAGTGTCACAAATTCGTTAAATATTTATCAGTATATTCAATTTGCATTTTCCCTCTCTAAAATACTACTCTGAGAATATTACAAGAGTATAATTTAATTAGCACAAAATCCCCATAGGCCTCCATTAACACAAACTCTTTTTTTGTTACTAGCCTGGGTATTCCTGATCTAATGAGCAGTTGTACAATGCAAAATAAAAACCTTGTTCTTCTTCAATATATTTATATGATCTTGCTCATGATATTTTAAACTCTCCAATGTAAATAAAAGCTCATTAATGTTGACATCTTGTATGGGTGCCCTTGAAGTTAGGAACATTTATTTTACAAATTTCATTGGCAGTGCTGACAGTGATGGTAACATGTGGAAATGAACAGAATTTTTTTCATCTTTCCAGCTTATGGTCCAATGATTCTTTTTGGCAATCATCACCAGAAAATAATTATAGTATCCCTCAAGAAGGAGCAAATGTGGTGATTCCTGAAGGTAATGACATATATTGACTATCCTTGTGCTCATGCTACATTTGATGACTTGAATAGGGCAGATGTGATCATAATTAACAGTTAGATCATTCTTCAAGACCAGAAGAAATAAAGGATATGAGCTCTAAGCCTCCCCTTACTGTTGGAAGATGGAGCTATTTCAGTGTAAGGGACTAGTAAGGCACAAAAGCACTAATCTTACAACAGTCAGTAGCAAACAGAATAAGGGATACTAGCTGAGACCAGAAAGCAAAGACAGGAATATATCCATCTAGGTCAGGCACACTCATGCCTTATCTCTTCTCCATTATACTTAACTTTATTGAGTTTCCTTACTTTTTTCCTCCTGTCATGAGGAATGGTTGATAAATCCTATTGATTCTCTGATTTTGGCACCACATGCTAGATAGATGAAAATAGCCTAGAAAATGGTATTATTCATTTACAACTAGCCCAGGAAAAACTATAAATTGATTATTCTTTATTTTGTTAGAAATTTCTTTTTCCCTTTCCTCCTTAAGTGCTAGTGAAACAATTTTGAAAAATCCAGTTTGCTTTGGAAATACAAATTATAGGAAAGCAGCATCCTAGGTGTGGGCTTCTGGTAGTGGTAGAGAAACACAGAAGGATTGGCTATTCTGCACCTTTGGAGAAAGATGATAGAATCTGAAATTTTTAAATTAAGATGAAAAATAATGGAGGCAACTAGTTGTACAATGGATAGAGCACTGGTCTCAGTCAGGAAGATTTGAGTTCAAATCTGACCTCAGATTTACTAGCTGTGTGATCCTTGGCAAGTCAGTTAATCTCTGTATGAGTTTCCTCAACTGTAAAATGGAGAAAATAATAGCACTTATTTTCCAGGTTTGTTTTGAGGTAATATTTGTTTAAAAAGTGTTTAGCATAATTCCTGGCATATAGAATATTATATCAATGCTTAAGTTCTCTTCCCCCTTTCTCCCAGAAATGGCTTTTGGAATTAACCCCTTCCTTCTTGGAGTTTCTGTTGTCATAAAACCCAACCACTGGAACTAGTATGAAAATTAAGTTTAGCTCTGAGAATTAAGAGTTTCAATTTAATTTAACAAATGTTCAGTAAAAACTCACACTATGTACTAGTCTATATTATACAGTAATGATAAAAAGAAATTCCTGTCCTCTAGAAGTTTACATTCTATTGGAGAGAATAAACATACAAATAAATAAATAAAAAGTGGTTTGGAGGATTTAAAAATTGGGGAAATCAGGAAAGACTCCACTTAAAAGGTGATACCCAAACTTTGCTGAAAAGGAAACTAAAGATCATAAGAAATGGAAAGGCTGGAAAACTTTCCATATTTGAGAGTCAGCTTGTTTGGACACTTGAAGACAAGATGGAATGCTGAGGTTGAGTCTTTTTGCAGGAACATAGAGTATGTGTGTATATATGTATATATGTATATATGTATATATATAATTTATAATATATTATTACATATTAATAAATAGAATATAAATAAATATAATTAGTTAAGGTAAATATGATATAAATATTAAAAGGTAAGTAGGGAAAATTTTGTAGAAGCATTTAATTACTGAACTGAGGTTGATTTTGTATTTTATACTAGAATCAATAAGAATCTATCATAGATTTTTTCCTAGCAAGTTAGTACCACAGGAAGATTGCATATGTAGCTGTGTAAAGAAGAAAAATCCTGAAAATTAAGCTTTACTTCAACAATGCTATTGTAGCAACTAGAACAGATGACAAGTGATAAGAGCATATGCTATAGTAGTGACTGTTGCAAATGGCAAGAAGGGAATGGAAATGAGAAACTATTGTGGTAGAATTGAAGAGACTTGGAAATGATTGAATATAGGAAGTGAGGAGAGTGAAGATAACTCTGAAGCTACAAATTTAAGTAACTCAAAGTATCATGGGTATCTTCAGGTAAGTTTGGAAGAAGAATGGATCTAGACTGAGAGATAGTTGGTCTATTTGGGTCTCAAGGAAAGAGAATGGCCTGCCTCTGGAGTTAGAAGCTGAGGCCAATTGATAGGATTGTAACATGAATTTATGTGGAACATAGTCTGTTCATTATTATGTTCCATGCATGGTAAAATGAAAATATTCTTTTTTTAGATACATGGATGGTGATGGATGTAGATATTCCATCACTGGAAAAGCTTATTATTTTGGGAGTCCTAGAAGTGGAAGATAAAAAAAATAATATAAGCATTGGAAGATCCATTTATAGAAAAGTAGTGTTGAATGCTACCTACATATCAGTGCAGGTAAGGATGAGAAGGATATATTATAAATATGATACCTTATCAGGGAATGGCAAATTGTGTTGGTTTCTATGTTAATATAGTCATAAAATATTCAATTCGGTTCAGCAAACACTTATTAAGTTTCTACTACATACAAGGCACCATGTTAGATACCGGATTTACAAAAATAAGATAATAAATATTCACTACTCTCAAAGAGCTGAATGCCACCTGATAATACTCAATCAACAGTCGGTAATTAAGTGCATAGATGCTGAGGATACAGATGCATAGAATAAAACAATGTATATTTTCAATGATATTGCATTCTAATGGAGCAGACAAGTATATATAAAAAACATATGGTATTATTATAAGGTGAACAAACACAAATTATGTATATACACACATATATGTGTGAAGATACATGCCGGTGTGTGTATATATATATTAAATGCAAAGTAGTTTGAGAAGGAGAACATTATCAGAGGAATTAAGAAAGGCTTAATGCAGAAGATAGTTCCTTATTTGTAAATTATAGAGAGGGACTCTGCAAGACAGCAGTAAGGAGGAAGTATGCTATAAGCATAAGGAACAGTCAGCACAAAGACACAGAAATGGGAGCTGTAGTCTTGTGAAGAGAGAACAGAAAAAACCGCTTTGGCTGAATTACAGAATGAGAGAAGAAGCACAATGTTTAGACAGTCTAGGAAGATAATAAAGAAACAGATAGCTTTTTATGACTCAAAAGCCCAAACTGGTTTTAAGTTATGTTTAGATGAGTGCTTCCTACTATTCTACACCACTATTACCTTGATTCATTAAGCTGGGAATTCTTTAGGAAGTGGTTGTCATATTATTCTTAAGTGTAAACTGCAATTACCCTATTATCTGGACCTTTTTGGTCTGAGTTCAAATTTTATGTAGATTAATTGCATGAATGGCTAAGTAAGATAAGACTAAACCCTGGAACAAACTTGGCAAGATTCCCCAGGAGGTCCTGAACAGTTAAAAGAATTGAAGTAAGCCTCTAAATTTCTATAAAATCAGTGAGTATAGATTAAATGGTAGAAGGAAAATTAAAGATAAATGTCTGATAAAAATGCTTCAGCAGTTTGTACCAAATCATCTCCATTTAATCCTGTACATCATGTTCTTAAACTTGTAGCATTTTCATTGTTCTGTGGATCACCAGTTATTTCTCATTAAAGGGAGTACTACATATAGAACTTTGAGCATTGCACAGTAAAAATATATCTTAAACCCTCCATGCCAGAGCAGTATTGAGAAAATATCATTGGATGAAATAAAGTATGCAAGTTGGAACTTATGCTGAAAAGGTTCATTTGGATGAAGGGGGCAACTTCATACTTTAGGTATGAGATGGATTAGATGATCTGACTCAAAAGTGGGGAAGAGTCTTCTGAGGGCATAGCATTCACTTAAAAGAAAATATGCAAAGATGATACCCAACTCCACAAGTGTTACAAATAATCTTTTGTGTTGTGTTTCTCCTAAGGAGCTAATGCAATAAATGGACTTTTCACAGTAGTCATAATGAATATTGTTGCATGGCCAAAGGACAGATTTATTGATTGACCCCCCTACTTCATTTTGCTCAGGTTTGGGGGGTAAAAGACAATGAAAGAGACAGAGACAGACAGAGATAGAGACAGAGGCAGAGAGACAGAGAAACCAGAGGAATCTTGTTCAATATGAGGAAGTCTCAAAAATTAAAAGAAATAGTCTACCAATTTTAGTACTACTTCTAGAGTCAGAGAGTCAATTTTCAAATTCTGCCTCTGACATTTAATATTTGTGTAACTTTAGACAGGTTATTTAACCTCTCTAGTTCTCAATTTCCACATCTATAAGGTAAGGGAGGTGGACATAGTGGCCTCTGAGGTCTCTTCCAGAAGCTATCTTAAGTACCTCATAGCACATAGCAACCTCTTTATTCTCTTTGCCACATAAGCCAGTCTAATCAAATTTCCATTTAGTAGTAAACTCAATTTATTGAGTCAACCAGATTTCTCCAGGATGAATAACAACAATATAAAATAAGTAACTAATTTCTAGCATAGAAAGAAATGCTAGTTATTCCTTAATCTGTTGGGTTGTTTGGTTTTAAAATAGGAATTTTTTTCTAGTATAGGAGATAGTCCCTCTCCAAGATCTACTTCTGACATATACCAGTTCTATAACCCTAGACAAACCAATTAACCTCTTGGTGTACTCTAGCAATTTTCTAAGACTGTAATTTCCAAAACATTCAATAATCTGTATTGTTAGGGGGAGTTCCCTCAGTGAGAGTTCTCTATTATAATAAAATCATAGATCCACATTTCTTTCCCTTAAAACCATATCTGTAACATTAAAATTCTTATAATTTTCTGATTTATGGCAGGGTGGTCGATTAATCGGGGGCTGGGAAGACAATCCATTTAAAGGAGAATTACAGATTATACTGAGAGGAAGTCATTCTACTCAAGAATGGCCTCTTCCAAATGGACCAAATCAAGGGTCCAAGGTCTTAGGTATGTATGTCCAAATGCTAAAAGAATTTCGGTTCTCATGTGAAGTTTTAAATTAAAACAAAACAGACATTTTGTGTTGAAGAGTTGTGTTTTTGTAGCATTGCAAATGTTATGAACACTTATTCTTATTGCCTGGGTAAACTAAACAAGTAACTAAGACATATTTAGACTTAAGGAATATGAATTTAAAAAATCACAGAATTTTGGAGTTGGAAGGGAGGTCAATAGCCATCTAATACAACCAAGGCATAAAAGTAATCCCAGTTATAACATATTGGACAAGCATTCACTTAGCCAATATTTTGCATTTAATATAAACAGATCAAGGGTATTGTGATTGTGAGACTCAAATGAAATAATGCACATAAAGCACTTTGCAAACCTTAAAGCACTATATGAGTATCAATGAACATCATCATCATCATCATCATTAGCCTCCAGTCAGTCACTAGGCATCTACTCTGGTAGTGACTTCTTTCCCTCAGCTTTATATTGCACTCCTGCTGAGGTCAATCAATGTTTATAGAACATTACAGGACTATGCTGGTAAATATTTAACAACTAGGCTCTCTAGAGGAAAATATATATAAGTGTATTTGCATATATACCTACACACTCTTAAATTTAATGTGCATTATTAACATTAAAATATCAAACCTTAATATGTAGCAATTGCTAATGTCTGAGATGTAAATGCATGCACTGAAATTTTACGATCAGTTTAAGAGAATTATTTGGAGCTGCTTGACTGTTCTAGTGGTAAGAGTCTTGTCTCTGACACATACTGACTATGTGACACTGGGCAAGCCACTGAACTTCTCAGTGCTCTAGGAAAGACTATAAATTGTAGGAAAGATGCTGAACTGCATTGGAAGGAGTTTACTCAAGAGCAATGAAATCACAGTTCCAATTCCTATATCTCTAAGATCCATCCAAAATTCTTCCCACTCATAAAAGTAGACTAGTTTAGCCTTACTTCACTTGGTTCTGATTTTCTCTGTGATCTAATATGGTCAGTTGCAGAATTACGTATACAGTCTTATGTGCATTCTTTATAAATGACTGGCCACTTGGGGATGGTCACTCCAACTACTTCCTTCTCCTCTGCCTCTGCTTTGGAATTCCCTCTCTGCTTTCCTCTTCCCCATTACCTGCTATGATAATCTCTTGCCCTATGCCTACCTTGTTCCCATTCCTTACCTTGGACTTGAATGGCATCTATAGTAGAAGAACTGGTGAGGGGAAAGGAGGAGGAAGAGGGAATGATGAACTTGAACAACTACTCTTCTTAATATTACATACACACATGCACAGTGCAATGAAGGCTGGGGACTGAGAAGAAAAGGACACTCTGTCATAGTACACTTGACTGTGTTCTAAATGTTAAGACATTTTTCTGAGGGTGACTCTTGTTTCTAGTAAGTGATTGCCTTGTGAGAGAAAGGAATCCGAATACTCTGAAACAGCCTAAAGCAAGGAGGTAGTGACATCAGCAACTAGCTTAGATATAGGTGTCCCCAGTGTAAATTGGCTTTAAAATATATCTCTCTTCTTAATTCTTCCACTGAAACAGCATCCAGGGAAGCCCCACCAGGAGATTAAAGGATCAGAAAAAGTCAATAAGCATTTATTAATGGCCTACTATGTGCCAGGCATTGATAGGTGTGTAAATGGGGAGGTAGATAATGGGCTTGTCTTCTTATGTAACCTATAAGTATGCAGCTTATAAACATATAATGTGAAATTTAGATTATTCCACCCTACTTAGATCTTACTTTATAGAGAAGATAAAGTTGTAATCTCCTGATTGAACAGTGAAAGTACTTAGTTCTTACTTTATAGTGAAGCTAGAACTTTAAGCTAAGTCTATTTTAAGGTCTTAATACAAAAAGGTGTTAAGTAACTATAAAGGATAAATTAATCACAAAAAGGTTAAGTAACTAACATAAGGGAAACTTAACAAAGAAGTGTTAATTAACTCAAAATATATAATCTAATCAAAGAAGATGAGAACTAAAGTATGGACAGTCCTGGAGAAAAGCCTCAGATATGATTTAGTAGATATGAAATTTTAGAGGAGAGAACACAAGAGTAAAAGGTCTATATATTTCATGTCACTTTCTCTCTCTGGTACCTTTGGTGGCAGACAGTTGGCTGGTGGCAGCATGCTGGGCCTTTTGGCATCTTGGTGTGGCTACAGCTATTGTCTGTTTTGGTGGTGAGTTTCTGGCTGAGTTTTTCCTCCTTTATTTTTCAAACTTTATCCTCTTAGAAGCCTCTAATCTTCAGAGACCTAGTGGCAGAGATCTGAACTCCCCCTGGCACAGGCCAGGCTGGAGAAATCCTATACCTTCTTCCCTCTTTCTCCTTAAATCCTTCCCTCTACATTAATTAAAATTACCATAAATTTCCAGAGTGACTTGGGTATTTTATTTGGGATTTTTTCCCTGGTGGCCAATTAATTTAGATTTTAAGTCACAACCCTTAAATTATCTTTACAATAAGGAGCTCTCTTTCCATTCTAAAATTCAAAATTATCACATAACCTTTTATTCTACATATTTTTCCTTCTCCCAGGAATATTTGGTGAGCTGGATCTTCATGGAATTACACGGACAGTATATAAAACGAAGCTCTCAGAAACAGCCTTTGCAGGTTCCAAAGTCATATCACTGATCGATGCTGTCAATTGGGAGGTAGAGATAATACTTGGTCATAGAAACAAAGAAACACATTTGTAAAAGTTGCCTTTTCCTTCCACAGGCAATACTTTAAACATTGGGGGGAAGGGAAGCCATTTATTTGTATATACAATTATTATGCTAAAACAGACTGATAATCATAGAACTGCTCTCTTGTTTGGATACCAAGTAACCTTAGAGAATGGAATGATGTCTGCCAAAGTCATCTCTTGTTCATTTTGTTTTAAATGAAGGCATGTCGATTTTCAAGGATGAACAATGACTTGTTTATTGAATTGTTACATTATAAATATTTTCCTATGAATAGTTTATATATTCAACTTAACTTGAAAAGGCTAAATATTCAAATGCATTTTGTCTCTAGCTTATTTTTCTTGTTCATTTTGTCATTTAACATTCCAGAACTTTAGGGAAAAAAATAGACTGAAGTCAAATTTTTTTAATGCTCATGTCACATGAGGTATTTAAGTTAAATATAATGAGAAAAATCCTTACATTAAATATTCATCTGTATCATGCTAGTGAACTTAACACCTGAGACAGTCCATTGAGTTCACTCTTATTCTGGTTTAATAGAAAAAGAAATAACTGTCTCAGAGTCTCATGATAAGGTTGAGTTACCATTGAAGGCCCTATATTATTATTATTTTATAATAATTTTATTTTTATCATTAGTCTATAACATGCAACTATTATTAATTTGATTTTTTCTGTAACTGAAAATGAGAAAAGAGGAAAAAATTCAGAGAATCTCTTTACAGTATATCCCTCTTTATAGCATTTTAGATATGACCAGAGATGTATTGGCAAATGTTGACTTTCCAAAAACATTTTCTTCATGGCTTTCGCCAGTCTGGCCCTGATTTATAATTTGCTGATCTGTGAAGTATAAATGCTCAAACTGAAATTTTAACAAGAGACTTCCCCAAGTGTGTTAGAGCTAGCATTAGCTCATTTCTGAAAAATCCTACCTAAAAAAGGGATGGATTAGATCAACTTCAAGATCCTTTGAGGCCTCAGATTATGGTTAGTCTAACCACTTCTAATTTCCCTTTGGGTATAACAACTTTCAACAAGATGTATTAATCAATAGTTCTTATCAATTAGGAAAGTGTTACTAAATCCTCACCAGAACATATCCTGAGTCTTTTTTAATACAAATACAATATAAATATTGGCAATTTGTTTTTATCTGTTTTATTATACAGTGTTATAGTGCTGTGATCTCTCAAAATGATTAGATGAGATTAGGGAAAAGTCAAAGATGATTTAAAAGAACTAGTAACACAAATTAGACCTTGTTGCACTTAGAGAGCTGAATTCTTTTTTTCTGTTGCTAAACTGTACTAATCACTGTAATAATAATTGAAATGCAATCATTTCTCATACTTATGACATTATGATAACTCATTGTGTATATTAAACGCATTTGTTGCAAAATCTAAACCTACTGCTTAAAACTGATTCTTGAATTTTTGCCTTGAATTTTTATAAGGTTGGAGATGATATTGTGATAACAACCACAAGCTATGATCCCAGACAGACAGAAACCAGAAGGATAGCACAAGTCTTGGCTGATCAAAGAAGTTTAATCCTAAATTATTCTCTTTCCTATACTCACATTGGTAAGAAGTTGTTTCATAACTAAAATGTTATTAAATATTTAAATTTGTAAGATAAAGGGGCAGACTTGGGTGAAAAGTTATAGGATAATAAGATCTAGAGTTAAAAAAGATATTAAAAATCATCTAATCCAAGTTCCTGGTCTTATAAATTACAAAAGTGCAGCCCAAAGATGTTAGATCACTTATCTGAGGTCACAATAGCAAATACATGAGTTAAGATTTGAACTCAGATCTTCTTAATCAAATAAAGTACTATTTTAATGTTTAGATAGTTTAAGTCACTTGAAATTAAGCTTAAGGAATGGAGACAAGGAATTAATTTAAGTATTGATTCCAATAAAGTACATTAAAGTGTTTCTTTCATTTTTTAAAACATATATTTTGATATTTATGTACAGACTGTTCTTAGCCTGACTTTTTATCTCTCAAGATGGTAATTTCAAGTCCAAAAAAAAAAATTCAACAGATTTTATCATCTGCATTTTAATTAGAAATGGTTTCATATAGAATTATACCATTTTCTGATAATGAAACTGAGGCAAGTCTTCTAAGAATGTGAGTTTCTTAACCAAAAGAAAAAAGGATCAAAATATAGACACAGAGAAAGAAGGAACATCAGAGTTCATCTAGCCCAACTTTCTTATTTTTCAGATAAGCAAACTGAAGCTAAGAAAGCAATGTCACTTGCCAAAGTCACACAAGTAGTAAGTGTTGGAAGTTGAATTTGTATCTAGGTCCTCAAATTCTAGAATAACTTACCTTCTCTAAACTATAAAGGTTCTAATCTGGGCTTCAAGTTCTGTAGAACAAATCAATTCATCAAAGATTCCTACTCCTCCTTAAAGTTGATCTAGAATGTCCAACTTTTCACCTGACTAATCCAATTACTGAACTCTCAATTCAGTGAACTCTGCTTTCTGACTTTTCCTGGTCCTACTTGGATCCTTGAATTTAGACTTAATTATCTTTTCCTTTCTTCTCCACTTTCCAACTCTCTACCACAATCAGAACTGGACTCCTCTCCAGGCTCCTCCTTGCTCTAATAGGTGGACTTTTTCCCTAAGGTTAGCTAGAAATCAGGCCTTCATCCAATTTCCTACCATCTCCCTGCCATGCACCCTTCATTCTGTAATATACTCCCTACATGTTGTCTTTCCCCTTTAGAATGTAAGTTTCTTGAGGATAGCTTTACATGCATCCCTAATGCTAAGAATCTAATAAATGGTCTATCCATTTATCATCTATCCTTCTATCTTCTGGCATAGCCAATGTGTCTGGATGCCCTAATCTGGTAACTATTTCACTGTTCCCTTCATAACCCTGTCAATCACATATTACAGATCATAAGCATAGCCTTTCCAAAATTCTATCAGTTGAGAAACATTTATTAAATACTTTCTAAATGTTCATATATTGAGTCCTTACTCCTCAAGGGGGAAAAACTATATAAATTCATAAATATTATACCATGGTAAGATAATTAAAGAGCATGTAAATCTACCCAGTAACAAACTATTGATAGGTAAACCTTTTAATTTAATTAATACCTGTAAATTCTTCAAGCTAGTTTGGTCAATAATCCTTCCCAAGAGGCTGTGTAGCTTATAATTTTTTTCATATTCCCAAAGAGAATAATGTCTCCTATCCCACAGCCTCCATCCAGTTTGGGATAGGCTTATCTGAATACATTGGACTCACTCTTAGCCATTCAGGAAGTTTATTGACTTTAAGGAAGATTTGTAGATATTATGCTCACACTCTTCCTGAGTCATTGAATATCTAACTTTCCTTTCTCCATTCCCACCCCTGACAAAGAAGAATGAAGTAAATACAAAACAACTATAGATAGCATTCCCATAATTGCCAAATAAAATATAACCAATTTCCAAAATTGAGGTCTGCTGGCAAACAAATAACTTTAAATAAACTCAACTATTTCTTATTACTTGCACTAAGTATAAGAAACCAAATTGGATTTTTAGTAGGTGGGGGGGAAATGGGTACATTTTACGTAGAAAGAGCATTGAACATCAAATTTGGAATCCTGGGTCCAAGTTTTGGGTCTGTCGCTTCCTAACATGTTAACCTTGAACTCATCTGTAAACTTAACAAGTTGGACTTGATGATCCCTATTTTTACTTCAAGCTATAAAATTCTAGGATTTAATGATACTTCTTTCTGGACTTAATATAATCTAATCAGATCCACAAAGTTAGGGAAGTAAAAAACAGGCTTGTATAGTTCTGGGCAAGTAACTGAACTCTGTTTCTCCAAGTTTCCTTATCTGTAAAATGAACTAAAGAAGGAAATGGCAAATCATTCCAGTATCTTTGCCACGAAAACCCCAAATGAGATCACAAAGGATTGGGCATGACCGAAAAAATGGCTGAACATAATAAAGTACATGAGGCAAACTAAGGCATTAACCTTAGGCAAGATGAAACAGTTTGTCACTTTGGTAAATCACCACCCTGTTTCATTTTCTCATCTTTCAAAATCATCATAAGCTTTTTGACTTACAAAATAACCATGTTATAGTGAATAATTTGAGGTGATTATAAACTACCTTCAAGAACTGATCAGTAATGACTCCAAAATTGTTGATTATATTCATAGTACTAGAAAAAAGTTGAAGAAATATTTTAGTTATGTTTCAATAATTGTAATTGTAATTGTAAACAAAAAATGTGAGTTTCACATTTTGGTTTCATGCCCACATTTGAATACATAAATCAGCACAGTTAAGTTTTAGTTTATGCTGACATTTTGCAAATAGAAAAGTCTTCATTAGATTACTTTAGAAATAAAGTTAGCTCAAAAAATAGCTGTTTCTTAGTATTGATAATTGACTAACTAATTTTTTTTCAGCTGAAAAATATCACATACAAAGCACAGGCCAGAAGTACACATTGGCTGCTGATGTTGGAATACTGAGCAGGAATATTAAAATAATTGGCGAAGATTATCCAGATCTGTTTAAGGAATCCTTTGGAGCACGAGTGCTGGTCAGCTCATTCACTAAAAACATGGTGACTTACATAGGTATTCTGTTTATTTAATGGAAGTTTATTTTCTAAATATGGTGGAGAGGAAGGGTTGTTTTTTTTTTATTGACAGAATTATTTAACAAATATTTATTTAATATGAACTATGTGCCAGATACAGTGCTGGACCTTGGGGATATAAATGTACAGAAGGAAATCACCCCTACCTACAATGAGTTTATTTTTGGTTGAGATGGAAAATGTGTGTGTGTGTGTATATATATATATACATATATATATGTATGTTATATGTATATAACATAAATATAAGTTAACAAACACAAGTATAAACCAAGAAACTAAATACAAAGTAGTGTAGAACAGAAGTCCCTAGCAGTTGATATGGGGGTATCTGAAAAGGTTTTATTCTTTCAGAAAAGTGGTGATTGCACTGTCTTAAAGGAAGAGGGGGATTCTGAGGCAGAGGTGAGGATGATGTACATTTCAGGCATTTGGGATAGTCAGTGCAGAGCTCAGAGGTGAAAGAGGCGGTGTCATGGAAGAGAAACAGAAAGAAGGCCAGTTTGACAAGATGGCAGAGTGCAGGTTGGAGACGAATATCTAGTGAGGCTGGAAAGATAGGTTGGGATCAGATTGTGAAAAGGTTTAAAAACAAAACAGAAAAGTTTCTGGGTAGAAGGGGACTGGCCAATGCAAGAATCTAGTCCTTGAGAGCATGTGCATTGCCTGGTGTAATCCTCTCAGGTAGAGTCAGAATCCTCCATTGAGCATGCCCCAAAGCAGGCTCATGACACTTCCACCTGGAGAATCATACCATACATAATCTGAAGGATTAATTTTTCATGACCAACTCTTATTACATGTATCTTAAAATAGAGATAGTAGAAAGTTGTTGCAATTTATTGAGTATCTCAAATATTATAAGATCTTAATGAATTTGCTATTTGTTTCGCTTTGGTAGAATCAAGGTTAAAAAAACAACAACTTGAGAAGTCAAATGCTCTATCCTTCTACCTTCAAAAAGAAATATGTTTAGCATCAGAATAATTAATTTCTTTAGTTATCCATTAGACAGACATTTATCAAGTTCTTACTAAGCACAAAACACTGTTTAAGTGTGATGGTGGGATACAAATATGAATGGGTTGTACACTTTACAACCTAAGAGGGTGATATAAAACATACACAGATAATTCAAATTCAAGATGGAATGAATGTATAACAGGGAGGTCTATAGTGCTATGACTATTCATAGGACAAAGAGGTTTCTTTCAGTGTGTGTGAGGGGGAATCAGGAAAGCCTGGTGGAAAAGATAACATTTTGTCTGGTCCTTGAAAAGGTGGGGAAAAAGCAGATGAGCAAAGTTAATGGGGAAAAACATTCCAAATGTAAAGAATGACTTTAATAAAAGCCCTGTAAGCAAAATACTGAATATGTGAATGAGGAGAAGTAGTTTCACTGAGGCTCAGTATATATGTGCAGGAAATAAGATGATTTTCTATGTAATCAAGGAGGGCTTTCAATGCCAGAATAAGGAATTCAGTCTTAATTCTACCTTTGGGAAATTAATCTGGCAACCCTGGTGATCTTTAAATTTGAGACTCTGTGAGATGCAAAATCTGAACATTTTGGAAAAGGGAGAAGAGACTCAAGACACAAAACCAACCAGGAAGCCATCATAAAATACTAGATGAGAAATAATGACAGCTGAAATATGTTTGTGTAATGGGGATGAAGAAAGGGGGTTATAGATATTCCAGAAACAAAAATCACCAATTCTCTGGTTATTTGTGTTTATTTCATCTACCTATTAGCAATAACATCTGTTTTTATGTCATATGAAAATTTTGTAAGCATATCTTCCCTTCAATGATTAATAGAGATTTTGAAAGTGTTTGAGGTCAGATTTGAACTCAGAAATATGAGTCTTCCTGACTTCAGACCTGGCATCCTATCCATTCTGCCACCTAGCTGCCTTTTTAAAAATCTGAGTTCATGAGTTATATTGATTTGTTTAGCTGCTCTTTCAACTTATCCAAGATATTTTGTGATTATATTGTCCCAATTCCATATTTGAGAGCTTCCCATTCCTCATTGGCTTTCTTAAAATATTATATAAATACTAGCTGTTATTGTTTTAATAGCAATAATAATAGATGCTGTTTATATAATACCCTAAGGTTTGCAAAACACTTTCACATAAATTATTTCAGTTGATCTTTACGATAAAATTATGACATAGCAGCTATTTGTATAATGACCCCCTTTTTACAGATAAGGAAACTGAGACTCAGACAGTCTAGATGATATATACTCATGGTAACACAGTTGGGGCCAGTATTTGAACCCAAGTCTTTCTAATTCCAAATCAAGCATCAATCAGTTCAAAGGTAGCTAAGTGGTACAGTGGATTGAGTAATAGACCTGAGTTCAATTCCAGCCTCATGTAGTAACTAGATGTCTGACCCTGGACAAATCACTTCACCTATGTCTGCTCAGTTTCTTCAACCATAAAATGGGAATAGTAATAGCATCAACCTTCCACAGTTGTTGAAAGGATAAAAATGAGGCCTTCCCAATTTTAAGTCCAACATCTCTTCTCTGATCATACTTTCAGCATTTGGGGCCTTTGGGGGGAATTTTTCTCTGAAAAAATTTGAATTCTTTCCCAAAGTCTAGACTACATGTCTGACTATGCCAAACCTTCCTGATTGTGTTGATTTACCATGACTTTAATATGATATCATTTGTTTCTCCCAAGGTTTCTATACTACTACTTGACCCACTAATTTTTTTTATTATTCATCAGAATAAATACCAGAGTACCAGTTATATTTCTTCCTTTACCCTTATGAGAGATGAAATTTTAAGTAAGTCATACATTTCAATGGCTTAAAAAGCCTGAATACAAGGGGCAACTGAGTGGCTCAGTGGATTGTGAGTCAGGCCTAGAGACGGGAGGTCCTAGATTAAAATCTGGCCTCAGATACTTCCCAGCTGTATGACCCTAGGCAAGTCACTTGACCCTCATTGCCTAGCCCTCACCACTCTTCTGCCTTGGAGCCAATACACAGTATTGACTCTAAGATGGAAGGTAAGGGTTTAAAAAAAATTTTTTTAAGCCTGAATACAGATTTCAGCTTTAGGTGTGGATAGAATATCACAAATACAGATACATCTGGGTCAGTCTCTGTGCAAACTTGTGCTTCTATTCAAGCCAAAAGCATTTATTACATGCTTTCCATATGACAGATACTGTGCTAAGTGCTGGGAATGCAAATACAAGTAGAAAAAAGTCCTGCCCTCAAGGAGATTCTCTTCTAATGAGGAAAGCCAACACATAAAAAGAAGCTGAGGAGGGTAGTAAAATATGGTACATATGTGTATATTTGAAGTGCTTCCTCATTATCTTGCCTTTGTGACCATTTAAACATCTGTATTCAGAAAGCATCATTTTAAAATGCTATTAGGTCAGAATTGTGGTGGGGTTTTGTTTTCATCTTTTTCCACATGTAATAATTAAAGTACAAGAAGTGAGACTTTAGATTCTCCAGAAAAAGGCTATCTCCTTTTCTCATTCAAAACACACACAAAAAGTTGATCGTTAATCTGAGTTAGAAAAGAAACAGGCACTACAAGATAGGCTCTGAGGGAAGAGAAGGAAGAGGGGCTAAGAAGCTGATGCAAGACCCAAGCCTACCAAGCCTGTAGCTCCCTCCTAGGCTACAGCCATTATCAACTCTAAAGGAAAGCAAAGATTGTGATAAACTAGCAGAAATTGTTCAAGAATAAGTCATGCTAAACTATTTATTTGGGGAGGAGCAGAGAATGTTAACACTTAGATTTAAGGAAGTCATTTGACAAAGTTTCTCACAGGTATTCTGGATAAGGTAGAGATAATAGAATCCTAAATTTAAAAATGGTAGGACCTCTGAGTTCATCTAGTTGAACTTTTTCATTCTAATAATGAGGAAACTTGGGTCCAAAAAAGGTTAAATGAATGCTTCAGATTGCACAAGTAGTAAATAGAAGAGCTAGAATTTGAACCCGGGTCCTCTGATTCCAAATCCATGACTGCTTACTTTTGTGTCATACTTGTCTTTCTCTAAATATATAACTAAATAACAATATAATCAGGCAGATGGGGAAATGATAATGCAATTAGAACCAAATTATTAAACTGGAAATTTCTCCAACAGAATGTTACTTCATCCTTGGCCACATTCTATACCACATTTTCAGTAAATGGTGTGCTTATTACATTTTCAGATGATACTAAGCTGAGAGAAATATAATGTGTTTGGGAGCAGAATTAAAATCTAAAAAGACTTTAATAGCCTAGAATTATAGGTAAAATTACAGTACTTTAATGTAGAATTTCTCAAGGAGCTGTCCTTTTTTTTTCATCTTTTCTCCATACTCTGAAAATCTGTAAGATAGATGACTGATTATCAGATAGATAGATAGATAGATAGATAGATAGATAGATAGATAGATAGATAGATAGATAGATAGATAAGGAAATTGAGAAAGGAGAATGAACTATTCTAGAACCTTACCACTTATCTTCTGTCTAAAAGCATTCTTTCCCTCTTGA
>NC_077229.1:158126936-158213481 GCF_027887165.1 Monodelphis domestica | reverse complement strand
TAATTGTTTCTATAATTGTTTTTTGACCCACCAGTTTTGAAGGATTAGATTATTTAGTTTCCAAATCATTAAACTTGCCTTTCCATGGACGCTTATTAATGATAATTTTTATTAAATTCTTTGTAGTTTTTTAAACATTTTTCACCAAATAATGAATTTGTATCCCAAAAGCTTACTCTTTTATTTTTATGAAATAAGATTCCTATAATTCTTTATTATTACTTATTGTTTGTTCTGTTCCACTGTTCTACATTTATATTTTTTATCTAGTACTAGAGTTTTGATAATTACTGTTTGATAATATAGTTTAAAATCTAGTACTGCTACACCTCCTTCCTTCATAAATTTTTCATTAATTCCTTTGATATTCTTGATATTTTGCACATTCAAGTGAATTTGCTTATTTTTTTCCCATAAAATTTTTTAGGATAAACTTAATTGGAATGACATTGAAAAAGTAGATCAACTTAGATAAGATTGTCATTTTATTAGATTGGCTCTGCTTATTCACAAACAATATTTATCCAATTATTTAAATCAGATCTATTTGTATTAAAATGGTTTATAATTATGTTCATGTAGTTCTTGGGTTTGTTTCAACAGTTATACTCCTAGGTATTTTAATTCTTTTTTCTTTACCCTGAACAA
The DNA here is from genome assembly GCF_027887165.1 of Monodelphis domestica. Taxonomy (NCBI): domain Eukaryota; kingdom Metazoa; phylum Chordata; class Mammalia; order Didelphimorphia; family Didelphidae; genus Monodelphis; species Monodelphis domestica. Next base: position 158,212,833 of record NC_077229.1, on the reverse strand, counting down.
AACCTACATATTCCTGCTCCCCTCTGGTGGTACACATATTCGCAGAAAGTTGTTTCCTCCTGGGAATCCACCTTGCTAATTTTTACCCCTCTTTCAAGGCTTAGAACAAGTCTGAGCCTTCCTTCTCTCCATAAGACTCTCAGTGAGCTTTCCCTCCTTTGAACTTCCTTCTTATTCTATACACTTGTTAGTCCAATTTTACATTCTACTTTGTATGAGAATTCTGTCTCCCCTTAGTTCACATTGTCCTCTTAGAACATAAGCTCCAGGAAGGAAAGAGTTCATTTAAAAGATTTACACTTTAATACACTCACTTAAAAAACAAACAAATGACTAAATCTCCTCACAACAAAAGAAAAGAGGAAGAACAAAACTCACTGGGCTAAGAAAGGAGTGTAGCCCAGTAATTGTGGTAACCAAGGAAACCAGCAGAACTTGAATTAGCCCAACACAAGCCACATGCCTTGGGACAAGGAAGGAGTAGAGCAGCTTAACACTCCTTTATATGGTCTTGGACAAGAAGTGGCAGAGTGGGGACCAGTCAGCCTTTGAGACAACAGAGGCACTGGCAGCATGTGGAGCAAAATCTACCTAGACAAAACAGCTGCAAGTCTCCTACAGCAAGCCAACAGGTCTACTTCATCAAAGTGCATACTGTGAGACCCAAAGGCAGTCAGAGCTACTCCAGATACCAGAAAATTCTATACTGCTAGCAGTGCTCCCTCTACCCTAGGAGAATAGCAGAATCTTACCAGATTGATAAGGTAATGAAAAAATAAAAACCAAGAAAAATGAACAAAAGACAAAGAAAAAAGCTTATTTCCTACCCTGTTGGGACTCAAACTCCTCCCATTCAACCTATTTTCCTGCCTATGCCCATTACCTGCTCTATGGCAATGCAAACAAAAAGCCTAGAGGCAGCAACCAAAATTAATTCAGCTAAAATTTTATTCCCCTTAAATGAAGTACTTACTTTCAATAAAACTGGAGAGGTGGTGTCTATAAGACTCTAAACACCCTTCACCCCCCAAGATATAGATTCAACCAAAATACTCCTTCCATTGAGGATTAGCCAATTGTGATTATTTAAAAGCTAGAGAATGTTTTTTTGATTATGTGACCCTAATTGGGCACATATTGATAATTTATTACAAATATTTTTGACTGACAGAGAGAAAAATAAAACCATCTCTCTTGTTAATCAAGACAAAGGAAGGAGAGAAATTCATTAACTGACACAGGACCCTAAATGGTCCCCCAACAGTGAGCAAGATTACACAAAACTATACCAAGTCAGAGAGGCATTACTCATAGCAATGAGAGCCTGCTCTGATAGGATTGATACATGGTCAAAATTCAAGAACATTAAACAAACAAAGAAAAAAACTCGATGAAAATTCCTGTCAGTTTATGGACAGATTTCTTGAGCTGGGAGGTGGATATATAGACATGCATTTGTCCAGGGAAAGGGACGTTAGAGAACTACAAAGACAATTCATTAAGAATTGCTCCAAAGTGATTAAAGACTATTTTAAGACTAGCTGTCCGAATTGGGACTCTATGGAATTCAAGGCAGGTAGCAATATATGTGTTCAAAGGCCATGAACAAAAAGATGAGGAGAACAGTAATTTAATGGAAAACTTAAGGAAAGAAATAATAACTCTTAAAGTAGGAAATTAAAAAGAGAAAAATAAAATTGAGTGACTATAGCCCCTTTGCAGGAACCCTCAAATTAATTATTAATGTGTCACTTCTGTGGGTCATGTAATGATGGTCTATAAGAAGTAAAATCAGGAAAAAAGGAATAATAACAACTTTAGAAATAATAACTGGAAATAACAATAATTATAGATATAACAATAATCATGATCACAATAAAATAATTATAATAATCCATATAGTCAAATCAAGACTTGCAACAATACATAAAAAGTGGAGATTGTCCACATTATAGTTGGTGAAAATCCCCCTTAGTGTGGGGGATCCCATAGGAATAACCAAGAATCTTTATGAAGATGCAAGGGGCAAGGGGCAAGGGCCCTGGAATCAAAGAGTAAAGTCTTTGATTTCCCAGACCCTGATGTTTTAATGCCAATTATCTCTATCTATTTTCCCCTACCCCCATAGTAATGCACTTCATGTAACCCTAAAAGTTGGGAATACATATTATGATTGCTTCTTAGATACTGGAGCTTCCAGATCAGTTTTGGTGAGTAAACCAGATGCAGAATGCAATTCTATTGCCTCTTTAAATGTAGTAGGTGTATCAGGAACACCTCAAAAGGTCTCAACACTTTTCCTTTGAATGGTATCTGTGAGACTCTTATCCATAGAACATTCTTTTCTTTTAATGCTTGGGTCTCCCATAAACTTGCTAGGAAGAGACCTATTATATAAACATTGAGCTAAAATAACATGGACTAAAGATGGCAATATGACACTATAATTGCCTGTGGAATCATTAAATTTGCTCCCTGTCCTTCTCTCAGAGAGACAGGTGGTGAGAGTCTCCCACCTTTGAAATACCAGCTGATATACCTGAATTTCTCTGGGCCACATCTTCTTCTGATATAGGCCTACTTAAATTAGCTGTAAAAATTCCTGTACAAATTGAGATGAAAGGTGAGCTATCTCCTTCTATTCCTCAGTACCCACTATCAAAAGAGGCAACTGAGAGAATTACCCTGATAATAAACTCATTAATTGAGCAAGGAATACAAATTCCATGCAAATATTTTACCTGTTTAAAAACCAAAATTATACCCAGATGGAAAATATTTATATAGATTTATACAAGATTTAAGGGCTGTAAATAATCATGCCATAAAAAAGACATCCTGTGATCCAAACCCAAACACAATTATCTCCTCTATTTCTAGCACAGTTACATATTTCACTGTAGTAGGCTTGTGCTTAGCATTTTTCTCAACACCAATTCATGAAAATTTCAAGAATATATTTGCCTTTATTTGGAAAGGTTCCCATTAGATCTGATGTTGGGTACCACAAGGATTTTTGGACAGCCCTGAATTGTTCTCACAAATTTTGAGTCAAGACACATAAAATATTAAATTTAAGAATAACCATTTAATTCAATATGTGGATGATTTGCTCTTGGCCTCACCAAATTCCACAGGATGACAAGAAGACAGAAAGCATCTTCTTTTAGATTTACATAAGAGAGGCCATAAGGTCTCAAAGGCAAAAGATCAGTGGTGTCTCCCCAAAGTAGAATATTTAGGATTCATTTTAACTTCTGATGCCTGTTATATTTCTCCTAAGCACATTGAAGATATTAAAAAATTGAGCACTCCCTCTGCTAAGAAACAGTTGAGAGTAATTTTAGGAACAACAGGATTTTTAGCCACCTGCGCACTTAGATTGGGTGAATGAAATACTGATTTCAAAAATTACTGAAGTTCCTGTAGCCCCAAACCATAATAATTCTTGTAGCCCCTTTTACCTCTTCTGACTCATGATTACCAGGGTGGGAGGGACAGATTTTTTACAGGTTTTCCTGTCATTTCCACCACAGCCTCACAATCATGTAAGAATTCTCCAAAATAGATAAAGATCATCAGGTAGGGATTTGAGATGGTAGTGATGTTTTACATTTCCCAATTTTCTATCAAGTCTCTGGTCTAAGGAAGCCTTCTTTTGGTGGTATAGCAACTTAAGCCACTAGGTATGGGGGGGGATGCACATGAATGCTTTTGCAAGAGAAGCAGCAGTGAGCACAGTTAAGTGGCTTCACAGATACCCCAAAAGCTGAACTCTAGGGCTAATAGCCAGTTGATCCTGGTATTGAACATAACTGTCTCTTGGTCCTGGTTATTGACAGGTCCTGCTAAAGTTCTTTGGAAAAAATACTTTTTCCTGATGCCTGGGATGTTCTTTGTCCCTGCTGAGAGAGAGTTCCTGAATCAAAAGGAGCAACTTCAATGCTAGGGGAGATCAGGAGCAAGTAAACTTTGCACTGGAGTTGGTAAATCCTTCTATATTATATGAGAGAAATCTTATGATAGTCTGTGTTAGCTTCATCCACATGTTCTTGTTATCTTTAATCAGATAAATGCAACAAATATTGTGGTTCATATTTTGCATTACTTAGAGAACAGAAGACAGCATACAAATCAATACTGAGAAATAAGTGGCATTACAAAGAATCACAGTCACAGTAGTGAAATAGAGGGCTTTACCATCAGGACACATGGAAGTATTTAGGCACAGATGATGATTTTCCTCTTTTGGTGACAATAGAGAGTTCATCAAAACCTCTTCAGATAAAAATTCTAGGATTGATACTTATATTGGTCTACCAGTGCAAAAGATAAATTCTCACCATTACATTTACTTATCACATCAACAAATTTTTATCAAACAAATTCATAGTAATCATAATAGTGTGTGGCATAACGATTCTCAATTCACATAAAATCTTTACTCAAAAGATTGACAGAAGACTGAGACATCCATTACAGCAGCCAGCCAGCAACCACTGCATAAAAGGGAAATCTAAGGAATGGAACTTGAGGAGGAGAACAGAAGTCGGGAGAAAGGGTTAACAAATTGAGAAAGACACACAGATTATTGACACTGGTCCCTTTGATATCTTCCTTTGTAAGGCCTTCAGTGAAGGAAGATATGAATAACCAAGAATACGTGGAATGACGAATTCCTAGATAGGAATAGAAGTGGCCAAGAATGGCTATAGGAAAGATGGGGAGTCTAAGCTCCTGTTGAGTGGGGAACAAAAGAACAAAGGAAGAAGATACTTAGAGAACCAGAGCAAGGCTCCTGATAAGGAGAGGTCCAGAAAGCCATAGCCAGGGCTAGAGATAAAGAAGAGAAGAGGGAGGAGTTGTGCTGTTCCTGTCTTTTTATTGTAATGGTGATTAGGAGGTATGTAATGCATATGTAACAACGCATAGTGGATTTACATTGGCTTGACATGTCAATGACGTACAAGCTAGAGGCATGGTAAATTCAAGTCCGCTCTTTCCAAACTCTTAGAACAAAGACCACAAGGCCAGCTCATAAATCATGCATTGGAATGCTGTCTGACCAGGCCAGAGCTGAGCAATCTGTGGCTCAGGCCCAGAGATTCTTCTGGCCTTTGAGTTGTCTCATTAACTGCTCTGACCAAGTATAATATAATATCAATACATCAACCACATTTTCCAGATGTATATGTCTGGAATCCTACATCCATAAAAAGGAATGCATAACTGTGATAGAACCAATATTGGCCTCAAGTAAAAATAGCAGAAGGGTTAACTGGTCTTGTCCCTCTACCCCAAACATAGGCATTCTTTTAAATATAGCTTTATCTTTTGGAATCATTTTAAAAACTGACAGTGAGACGCCAATCTCAATTAAACAAGCATATTTAACACCTTCAAAATACAGATCAGTAATAGACAAATATGAGCAGGCAAGGCAGGTAAAATCTCAATAGCAAGGTCAAAGCCTGCCTGGGATCCTGCTCCTCCCTCACCCCATCAGGCTTGAGCCACTTCCTTAATCTGAGGGTTACAATTTTTAGCCTGAATCTCAACCCATGCAACTACTTACTTTTTCCCAAAATTGTTCCTTTCAATATCTCTTTTTTTAAACAATAACATTGGACATTATGTCCTCTGATTCTGCACTAGTAACAACATCCTGTCAATCTTATTCTATGATCTTGAGGCATTAGTTGGACAGGGGCTAAAATTGTTTACTTTTCTGACCCTACTTTGGGGTTGCTTCCTTTATTTTGGAGTGACTTATTTATAAATATAGCATTAATTGTTCTATCATTTCTGTTTTGTGTGGTCTAATTTATCATCAGATCTTATGGGGGTCTTAACTTGCTATGATTCTCTGGTTTATCTGAGAATAAATTTCATTCCTCTAATTAAGTTACCTATAATATTTCTCCTATCTCCTATCCCTAGAAGCTCCCATATTTCCTAAAAATACTAGAGTCCTGTAGGGATATTTCTTTGTTTTATGTTGGGTTTCCTGAAAAGGGAAAGCAGGGGCAGATACCTTCTCCTCACTCTTTCCCTTATTTGAATTCTTCTTTAGCCCAAAAAGAACAAAAGGGGTCAATAGCTCTCTCTCTCTCTGGTTGCTTTCTTTAAAAATCTTAGTAGTGTAAAGGGGGGAAAGGAATGAGATGGTTTACAAATAGGGAGTAGACAGGAGAGTTTGCAAAGAGGGACTTACTGCACACCACAGAACTATAAGGGCTCTATTCCTGAATGTGGGGAAGATATAAGAAGAGACACAGTGAGATAGTTGGGGCTTTTTGGTTCCTGTTCCTGGGAGAACTTGGAGTGGTAACTTCCTGTGACTTGTTCCTGTCTGAGCCAAGGGGGGGTGGGTGGGAGTTGGACTACCTTTTCCCTAGGGAGCCAAAGCTACCTATCCTGCTCTCCTAGTATCCTGTTGTTGAGATCCTACCAACTCTGTCTTCTAATTTTATCATCCAACTGTGTTCCTGAGTTCTTAGCATGTGTCCTGATTGCTGTGAAGAGAAATTGCTGGCAAGTCAGTAAACTGACTGTCAGAAAGGCCTGAAGTCATCTTGGGCCCAGGCCAAAGAAGGTTGAAATCACCAAGAATTCAAAGCTACTACTCTGATGAACTATAAACTTATCCAAACATTATTTGGGAGAATTAGTTAGGTCAGATAGCTTTATAGTTGAGTGTCTTATAGGTAGCTGGAAGATAAGAAGCCAGCCTTTTGCAAGGCCCTTAGGAAAGGTGGGAGGAATATCCAGAATTCATAGAATAAGAATTCCTTTGTTCCTAATCTTTCTGTTGTCTAAATTGGAATAATAATAAACCCTACCTTTGATGTTTTTAAAACTTGATCAGAGTCAGAGAGTGTTCTGGGCCTGGAAGGGCCTGCTGGTCCTATTCCCATCTAGGTATATCAAGTAACTATCAAAATCCAGATATACCAAGTCTACAAACTTACCATTGATATTACTCACATATTTCAGTAGGTAGTTATTTCCAACAAATAAAAAAATTTTAACTGTTTCCATTTTTCCTGTTTTTCTAAAAAGGATTCTAATTTATCTATAGCATAAATATAAAGGTCTGAAATTTTTCCCCACAAGTTCCTAGCCCCCATAATTTGGAGATGTTTTTCTGATTTAGGGGTGTACATTGGGGAAAGGGAAACTGGATGGTCCTTACTAGGCTCACCATCCAGCAAATCTTTCCCTTGAGAGAACCAAGTTAGACAGCTCAATAGGCTGGATCAATGTTCCTTCTAACAGAAATGACCCAAGACCTTCTCCTGGTCTTTGCCTAGTGGTGCTAGTACCTTATAGATAGCAACTCTTAATTTATTGGTATTACTTGTCAGAATTGGTTGCCAATGGTAGTTGTGGTAGTGGTGGTTAGCCACAACGTGTCCTAGCCTTCCAATGAAGAACCAAGCACTTTATAGACAAATAATCCAAATTTTAAAACATTTATATAATGATTGTATAATTTGAAACATACATTTCACATTTTGAGGCAAAAGAGAAAAAGCAGAAGTTCTGACTTAATGTAGTCTCTTCTCAAGTTAGGCTTTAAAATGAAATTCAGGAACTATGGAATATTTAAAATTCATGACTATTTTGAAAGGTTGAGGTTAGCAGTATTAAAAGAAAGAAAAAAGATGTGAGCAAAGTTCAACCCATAATTTTGAAATAAACTCATCAACTTGGAATTTGTTTTGGACTGGCAAAGAGTCTCCACTAGTTGATGGGACTGGAAGCAAAAAGCCCCTAAAGGTGGGCATCCAGAAAAGAACTACTCTTGGAGAGAGGATCCCTGAATGGTGCATTGCCAAGCCTTTCATGGTTGCCACTTGTTACATAATTTCTAACCACAGGTTCACAAATAAGTAGTCTTCAAGCCATAAGGAAAGATAGGTTTATTATGAGAGGGCAAAGTCCCATAGTAAAACTGTACTCCTAGTTAAGACTAAGAATCCCCAAGCACTGTGAGAGACCTTCATATACACCCCAAAGAAACTCATAACTTTGATATCAGTACAAAAATAGTTCAAGACAATAGTTATAACCATATAAAAATAGAGGCATCTGGAAGATATATTCATTGGTTAGAATAACTAGGAAACACTTTTTTTTTTTGTAAAACCCTTACCTTCTGTCTTGGAATCAATACTGTGTATTGATGGTAAGGGCTAGGCAATGGAAGTTAAGTGACTTGCCCAGGGTCACACAGCTAGGAAGTGTCTGAGGCCAGATTTGAACCTAGAACCTCCCATCTGTAGGCCTGGCTCTCAATCCGCTGAGCTACCCAGATGCCCCATAGGAAGCACTTCTTATTGGTAAAAGAAATCATTTGACAATGACTTGAGAATCACTTGATAGAAAAGGGGGAGCAGCAGTGCCTGGGCTAGTGACATACAAGATAAGAGTGAGTAGTGTTGGTTGGTACCAGGTTCTGAACCCAAGGTCAGGCATCCTGATATATAATGGATCACAAATTCAAGACCATGATTATTGCTGAGGGTGCATTGATACTGCAAGTTTGAAGGGTTTAGATTGACACTTAAGGCCTATGTTAGCCATGATTCAATATATATTAATTCAATTAGCTTACTTATTTCTACTTTAATATTTATACTAAAATAATCACAAACCTATTAATATTATGACTCAATGATATTATTATTATAATGAAATCACAATTATGATTAACTAAGAACTATTGCTATTCTTGAAGACACAAACAGAAAATTTGAGGTCCAAGTACAAGAGCTAAGAGAATCATAAAAAGATAAATAAAAAAGGAAAATTTTAAGGGCTTTAATAAGGTCAAATGGCTTATATTCCTATATGGAAAGATGATGTCTGTAACATTTAAAAATTATAATTGTTATAGTAGTTAGAAGAAATATACATAGAAGGGGAGGTGAATAGAATGCTATGTGAGAAAAAATAAATACAGGGTAGGGAAAAGAGGATAATACTAAAACAAATGAGAAAGGAGAAATAAATTGAGGCAAAAATATATCACATAAAGAAGTATGGTGGGGGCAGGAGGGAGGTAAGAATACCAATATAATGGAAGAGAAGAAGAGGTTGGTAACAGATAATACTAAAACCATGCTCTCATTGGAATTGACTAAGAGAGAGAAGACAAAGCCAGACACATTGGGGTATAGAATCTAAGAAAAGCAATGGAAAGGCTTTCAAAGATTCTTCTGGAAACTGTAATGAAATTTCTCCAGTAGGAGTACAGTGGATCCTAGCCCTCAGTTTACACAAAAAATCCCTTCCTAAAAGATTCATTGGTCAAACTGGCATACACAGAAATGCATGTTCTATACTTAATGGACCCAAAAAACCCATCTTTGGTTGCAATTTGGCTACTCTTTGTGGTCTTCCTGTAGCTCCTGCTACTTCCATTGTACCAACAACTCTAAAATATTCAGGAGTAGTTTTCAATACTGATTTACTAGCTCCCATGTCAATGAGAATATCATAGATCTGGTCTCCAATAATCACAGACACATATGGTTCTGTGTTATTTGGTGGTTGGAATGTTTCCAATACCAGAGCTAACACAGTAACATCAGTACAAAGCTCAATCATCTCCTGTCCATCCAAGCACACATCTGCTTGAATTGCAAGACTTTCCCAGGATTTTATCTCTTTATCACCTTCATCAGATGTAACACTACTCTTATTAGTCCCCTTAATTTCTACATCAGTTAATTAAAACAAATTACATTATTTACAGATTTATTAACTTTATCCTCATTACAGTCAGTACCATTAATCTTAAATCCATTTTCCATTGATTCACCCAACACTTGAGAACTTTGGGTACACCTTCATAATGAACATGCTCCTTTGTTCTGATCTCCTTTTTGGCCACTAACTACCTGGCTATACTTTGGTCTTGCTCCTGACTTTACCCAATCTTGCATAGTATTGATATCTGGCACTTGAGCCCCTTGACAACATGCATTGGGGCACTCATTTGAATTAATCTGCCTTTGATAATTATTTCCGTTGTTGTTTCATTCATTAAAATTCTGCCTCCATCCATTATTATATGAATTATTATAGCCATTACCTCTATTTAGTTGCCTTGAGAATTGTTCCATACAGCAACAGTCCTTCACAAAATGTCTCACACAATTACATAAATAACACCCCAGACCTCCAGATCTCCTTTCCCTAGGAACATTTTGATTTCTAGGCTGACTGATTTTATGCTACCACTGCTTTTATCTATTTGATCTCACTGTTTTTAGCTTTTTTGTTTGCATCTTGCAATTTCCTCCTTAAATCCTCAATGATAGAATCCTTTTCATAATTAGTTTTATCTCTGTCAACTGCAAACACATAGGTAGACTTTCTTTTTAATTCCTCTAGTCCTATTGTGTCCCAAACTGGACAATTATTCTTTTAAAAAATTAATTTATTTAATCAATTTAGAACATTATTCCTTGGTTATAAGAATCACATTATTTCTCTCCCTCCCCTCCCTTCACCCTTCCCATAGTCGATGTGCAATTTCATTGGGTATTACATGTTGGATAATTAGTGTTAAAAATTGCTTTACTGCATTACAAGCACTTTTCACAAATAACTTTTTGATATGGGCTATTGTCTCTTCAGCTAGTACATTGAGACCCAATTGATATTCTGCTGCATCTGTTAATTTTTCTAGAAATGCTGCTGGTAACTCCCCAATCTCTTGTTTGATAGTTCAAACTTAGACCACACATCAGGTCTTCTAGTGTTTCTTTTTCATAACTTCAATTATAGGTTCTCTAGCTTGTTTCAGGTTTCTATAATTGACCACAAAATTCAAATCTACTTCTTCATACTGCTCTGTCCATGGTGTTAAAGGAGGATTATTTCTAGTTTGTGCAATAAATTGTTCTCTCTCTCCCTTTTTGTTAGTAATTCTTCCATGAGCAGAAAGAAGCCAGCAAAATTCCGATCATATATTTTTACTGCTCTCTTGAACTCTAATTACTTTTTTGGTTCATCAAAAACCTTGAGAATCTCTTCATTGCATCAAGCTCTGTAGCTGAAAACTCCTTGTGTGATTTCCAATGCACTATCCCATTATCTGTTGAAATAAAAGGCATGTCTCATAAAAGGAACAGGGAAACAGGTTTTGAATTAAATGCCTCTGTTTCTGTTTTCAGCCTACTGGGTGCTTTTTATTTTTTCTCACTTCCCTCTGCTAAATTTGAGAGTGTGCAAATAGATTATATAAGCATGTCAAAACCTGGAAGATACAAGTTTTGTCTTGTAATTGTACATCAGTTAACAAAATGGTCTGAATGTTTCCCATCCAATACCAATACAACTAGCTTTGTGGTAAAAGTGTTGATTTGGGAAATTGTTCCTAGCTTTGGTGTTCCAATTACCATAGATTCAGACAGAGGATTTCATTTTACTCAAGATATTCTGAAAAGAGTCTATAAGAATCTAGGAATATCATCTATGTTTTATGTTCCTTATTATCCACAAAGTTCAGGTCAAGTGGAGCATTTGAACAGGGAACTCAAAACTATGGTGGGGAAGATTTGTGCTGAAACTCATCTAAAATGGACAGATGCTTTTTTTTTTTTGCATACAAGACCTAGAGCAGATTTGCATGTATCATCTTATGAACTGCTCTTTGTTCATACTCCACTGCAATAAAAAACTTGTAAGGATGTGTAGTAGAGACATGGGGAGAGAGAGAACTTATAAACCAAGATGCAAGAAAATGGAGACCTATCTGTCAATCAAAAGAAGGAGTTTCCAAACCGGAATGTTCTCAGGAGTTGGCAGTTTGAGCTGACAGGGGGAGGGGATTTGGAGTCACTCTCTCTGGAGTTTGGAAGCTGGCTGAAAAGACCCTGGTGGGGCTGACTTGGTTTTTTGGGGTTCTATGGCTTTGGACAGTTGAAGTTGACAAGAAGGAGAAACTTGGTTTTTGAGTTGGTGGTCTATATAAGAGTTGAGCTGGACAGGAGAAACTGAGAGACTTTGAACTTTGTTTCTCTCTGTGGTTGAAGCTGAGAAAGGAGACAAGCCAGGCTGATTTTGTGAAGAAGAAAGAAGATCTTGAAAAGCTGTTGTCCTCCATCTCCCTAACGGTCTTAGAGTCACAGTTTGTGACTGGACTACTTCCTCAACTTCAGTTTCCCATCCTGTTATTCCAATAAACCCCCTGACTTGAAAAGGAAAAGAAAACAATATCTTTATAGTTTACTCAGGGGGGGGGGAGGAGGGAAAGGAAGAAGTCAAAGGCTTCAAGAAGAATTTGGAGGTGGGGGAGGCAAGGGAGGAGAGGGTTGGAGAAGGGAGGTAGTGAAGGGGGGGAGGAGATTAGAAAGATATACTGATCCATCAGCCATCAGTAGGGATCAATAGGCAGAACCCCAGAGTAAACTCCAGAGCAGTCCCCTCTGTACCAGCATCCCTGTGTGGCAGCATCCCTCAGCATTTCTCATTCCTATCTCCATTACAAATAAACAGCCTCAGGTTCCTGTAGCAGTTCTCTCTATACACAGCCAGAGGACAGCAGTCATTGCAGAAGAAACAGTTTCCCCTCAGTTTATCTCTTTATTTCAATAAGTGATAGTTTCACTCAGTTTACTTTTTATTTCAAGTGGCACCCCAGATGGGACTATTTCAATTTCAGATGTTTATACATCTCTCTTAGGGGGAGATTGTCAAATTGCTTCATATTTATGTGCTTTACAGCAAACACTTAGAGAATTGCATGATATGGGAGTATTTATTCAATCTGGTCCATTGGATTATTCTCTCCATCATTTTTAACCTGGTGATATGGTATATGTGAACAATTTTGCCAAAACATCAGCTACACAAGAAAGTCGGGTTGGTCCTTATACTATTGTATTAATGTCACCTACATCAGTGAAAGTATTAGGAAGAGATTCATGGTTCCATTGTTCTCATGTAAAATTAGCTCATAGAATTGATTATGAGTGTTGAAGTTAAAGAAGGAGATGAAGAAGGAGAGTTGATGGAAAGTTTAGATTTCATCAGTCAAATAGAGTCTGTAGTCATAAAGAATAAAGGTCAGCAAGGAGAGGACCAACCCAGTGGAAGAGAACCATTCCTGAGGAGGAGGAGGATCTAGACACAATAAAGGCCATTGTGCATAATGTGACTAATTTACAGAGGGGAAGAACAAAGAGACTTTATTGAAGATTTACAATGAAGAGTATTATGCAATTAATGGACAGATATTAAGATTTTGTAAAAGGTAATAGTACATATTCATGTTACAATACATTCAACCAATACATATTATTGCCTTGGACTTTGGAGAAGTAGAAATGTCATCCAGTTAAGATGAGAATATGGAAAATCTGAAGTTTTGGAAAGATAACACAACAGAAATACAACAGAAATATAACTCAAAAACAACAATAACACAACACAACATAACACAATTCAACATAACCATATGCATATAAACACAAAACATGATTAGAATACATTGATTCAAGTAGTGAATCAATGGATATTTATTTAGTATAGGATTTAGTTACATAAGAGTGTCTATGTAGGTAAATAGATACTGTTTAGATTTCAAGTAGCTTAGAATAGTAATAGTATAGGTAGATAGGTTAGTTTTAGGAGATTTCATTAAGATAGAATGTCTGAATTAAGATATTCTGTTTTGATGATATTAAGAAGTACATAGGGATGTAGTTAGATAGATTAGATTTTAGGATTGATTAGTTAAGGTAAGGTAGAAAAATTATATCACAACATAATTTAAAATGAGCATAACACATTACATAGTATATATTACATATCACAAAACATGTAAACAGATATGTAAATATACATAAGCATTGTAATAGTTATGGTTGAAAAATTGTATTATATTGTATGTATATGTATATAAATACCATGTATATAAATATGGTATGCATATATGTATATCATACATGTGTATATTGTTGTATATATATGTATTATATATATGTAAAATTATATATTGTAAGGATTATATGTAAACTGACAATGGTGTTAGTTTAAGGTTGGCTAACATGGTCAAAAGGGAGCTTCTTGTGAAGGAGGTAGGTGCCATATAGAAGGAGCCTTGACAGATTGACTTGTATATTCTCTCTCACACTCACCCCCCCTCCCAGGTAATGCTAGCAAGGGGTGCTACTCAGGAAATTGGGGTTCCCCTATTATGTGAGAGTGATTTAAAGAAGAAGGTCTCACCTATCAGGTGACATGAGGTACCCCCAGATTCCCTGGCATGAGGAGGTCATGGAGACAAACCTCCCCAAGTCTTTGACTCAGTGGGGGAGGGATCTTGATTAACACTCTGTTATGAATGATTGGCAGCCTCAGCCAATTACCTTACCTTGGCTCCTAGAAATAAGCCACTAGAAATATCTGACTGTGTATAAGAAGGTTTAATGGGCTATAAGGAAAGTTGAGGAGTTGGAATGAGGAAATTGTAGTCCCTGATCTATGCCCCTAAAGGTCTGTCACTATGCCAGCTGTCAAGCCAACCAGAGGTTCTCCTTCTCTTTCCCACTAATTCTCTCACTCCTATTTTTAATACTATCAGGGATAAGGAAAAGTCTGAGCAGGTGCAAAAGATGAAGGGGAGAGAGCCAGGCTCTCAGGCAGAGTCCACAACCCTCTCAGGTGTGAAGAGTCTTGACACTCTTGTGAGTTGTTCCTTGAGATGCTATGCTGTTAAAATAACTTTGTAGGAGTAATTTCAGGGCTAAACACAGATGAATCCTTTATTTTTAAGTTTTCTATTTAATGCATTACAATAGTTTGATAGGATTTTTTCTGTATTAGCTTATGAGTAGTCTTTTTATGACTTTAATGTTTTACATGAAGTTTGTGTTTGTATTTCTCTTTTGATGTTTCTTTGCTTATTTTGCTTTTGCATATGTTTGCTTCGTATTTTGAACTTTGTAGTTGTTCAATGTATACTTTTTTCCCTTTTCCTTTCCTTGATTTCAATCCTTAGAGTAAGGTAGTGTTAGATAGGATAAGATAAGTTAGTGTAGATTGTTTATTATTTTGGGTAAGATTTAGTTTAGGTGGGATATAAGTTTGTTGGTGCACAAATGCCAAAACATTGTTTACAACACTATTTTGGCTTTGTGCAATGGGGGGAACTATTATAGGAAAAGTTAAATAAGGTGTGTGAGTTTGCAGATGGAGAGCAGAGTACAGAGTTCTGGAATTCTGAGGTAGAGCAGCTGTTGTTGGAGAGAGACAGTTGAGCCTGGGGTTGTAGCTTTTTTCTCTCTCTCTGGGTGGACATGAGGAGATTAGCTTTTTCCCTGTGTCATTTGACTGCATGATATTCACATCCTACCTTCTGTATGAATTATACTTTTATCCTATTGGCTATTTGACATCTGTGAAATTTCTGTGCTGCTCTTGTAACAACTGACAATTGATTACAAGACCTTGCCTAGATCCTTGGATCTTGGTCCATTATTGGGCCCAGTCAGACTTACACATAGACCCTTTCCTTAGGTCATCAAAAGGCGGGTTTAGTGTTAGTTTAGATGAGTACAGTAATTTGGGGTTGTAGAGAGTATAGAAGTAGAGTAGACAAAACACTCAGAAGCAATCTCTGTGAAGAGATTTGTAGATCTGGGGAGGTATAGGTAGTTATTGTTAGTATAAGTTATATCCAAATCCCTTCTAACCTGTCCCTATTTTATTAAACAACTGCTATTTTATAACATAGGGTTCTGTGTGTGTCTCATCTCAGGGTCTAGCTCTGCCTGCATTGGGCTTGGGTGGCATTCCCAAAACCAGATTACTCTTCTGATACTGGCCTAAATAACATACAATCCATCTCCCAAATCCCTACCATTTATTTCAGTTGGTGAGCCAAAGGGACTGAATCTAGGGTTAATTGTTTTTGGGTATGGCCAACTACTTGGTTTCAAGCCCGCGTGCAGTGGTACTCAGGGGCAGTTACAAAACTGACAGCCTGTAGAACTTTGAGAAGCTGACTGTCAAGGGAGTACCCAGGTGCTGAAGTCCACTCAGATAGACAGTGGTCTATTAAAACCTAGCATTGTTGTCCAGTGCTGAAGTGAAGATCTTTGCTGGAAACTTGCTTTTTTCAAAGTGGAGGGTAATTTTACACAACTCTTCTTATAGCTATTGTTATTCCCTCATTATTCCTATATGGTTGTCAACACGTTACAGGGAATAATGGAAATGCTCTATAATTGTTTAATGTGGCTACCATATCTGGTTTTTACAGTGATTTCTGGTTATTGTTATACATTGCTTGGTTGTGAATTTTTTTAACCTTTTATGAGACTGTCAATGCAATGTGTTTGCTCCTATCTCCTGGTTACCTTGATGGGTTTGGCAATTGTTTACAAATTTCGATGGATTTTTGGTATAACTATTTAAGACCAAGAGTGTTTGTACAATGCTGTTCAGGGATTCAGAGATGAAGCAAATGATGATACAAATGCAAGCACAGTCAGATATGATGGAAAATGTTTTAATGCAGCTATGGTGAATAATAATAAAAATGGAAAAATACTTGTATCATACCCTATAGAAAAAGAGATGGGGAATAAGAAATGTAATGAAAGGAGAAAGAAGTAATACAAGAGAAAGAGAGGCCTGGGGGAAGGGGGGTGACCAAAAGGTTGTATAGTAAAAGGAAAGAAAGAAGGGGGAAGGATGATAAGGAGAGTATTTTAAGGGAAAGGAAAGTGGGGAGACTGCCTAACAGAAAAACACTGGAGGGAAAGGAAGGAATAAAAGGAGAAATGTCAGTATTAAAGAAGGAATTCAAAATGGAGGCAAATACACATATGGCAATCATGTGAAAGTGAATGGGATGAACTCACCAAAAAACACAAGTGGATAGCAGAGTGGATTAAATACCAGAATCTGAGCATATATTGATTACAAGAAACATACATGAGGCAGGTAGAAATACACAGAGTAAAGGTAAGAGGCTAGAATAGAATCTATTGGTTGCAACTAAGACAAAGAAGGCAGTTGTAACAGTCATGATATCAGACAAAGCTAAAGTAAATATAGATTTGATTAAAAGAGACAAGGAAGGAAACTACATTTTGATAAAAGGCAATATACATAATGAAGAAATATCAATACTCAACATATTTGCACCAAATGATACAGCTCCCAGATTTTAAAGGGGAAATTAAATGAGCTTAAGGAGGAAATAGATAGTAAAACTATTCTAGTGGGGGACCTCAACCTTCCTCTATTAGAATTAGACAAATTGAACAAAAAAATAAATAGGAAAGAAGTAAGGGAAATGAATGCAATGTTAGAAAACTTAGAGCTAATAGGTGTCTCAAGAAAACTGAAATGGGATAAAAAAGAATATACCTTCTCTTCTGCAGCACATGATATATATACAACGATTGACCATGTATTAGGGCATAAAAACAATGAAACCATCTGCAGTAAATCAGAAATAATAAAAGCAACTTTCTCATATCATAATGTGATAAAATCATAATTAATGAGAGTTCATCAAGAGGCAAATTTAAAATAAACTGGAAATTAAATAATCTAATTTTTCAAAATTGGTGGGTCAAAGAACAAAGTGAAGTACCAATTACTGATTTCATTGAAGAGAATGACAATGAGAAGACAACATATCAAAATCTATGGGATACAGCAGTAGGGGGGAAATGTCTCTGAGTGCCTATTTTAACAAAATAGGTAGGGAAGAGATTAATGAATTGGGAAGTCAATTAAAAAAAAAAACTAGAAAAAACCAGATTTAAAAAACCTCAGATAAAACCTATATTGGAAATCACAAAAATCAAAGGACAAATTAATAAAATTGAAAGTAAAAGAAATATTGAACTAATAAACAAGAGGGGAAAGCTGGGCAGCTCAGTGGATTGAGAGCCAGGTCTAGAAATTGGAGGTCCTAGGTTCAAATCTGGCCTCAGACACTTCCCATCTGTGTGACCCTGGGCAAGTCACTTAACCCTCATTGCCTAGGCCTTACCACTCTTCTGCCTTGGAACCAATACACAGTATTTATTCCAAGATGGAAGGTAAGAGGTTTTTTTTTTTTAAACAAACAAACAAACAAATAAATAAATAAATAAATAAATAAGAGTAGGAGCCAATTCTTTGAAAAAACAAATGAAATATATAAAGTATTGTAGCCCCCAGTAGTGAGAGAAGACCCCAGTAAAATTAAAGCCATAGTCTAGATAAAGCCAAACACATAGCACTCCTCACATGAGGCCCCCCCAAAACCCTCCTTTTCAAACCCCTCTCTGCTGTACTTTGTAAGAACTGGCTGTCCTTTTAAAATTTTTTAAAATTTAGAATATTTTTCCATGGTTGAATGATTCATAAGGCCTCCCTCCCACCCACCCCCACTCTTTCATCCTCCCTATGGAATCTGATAAGCAATTCCACTGGATCATACATGTATCATTGTTCAAAACACATTTCCATGTTATTCATATCTGTAATAGCATGATCCTTTAATATAAAAACCCCAAGCATTTTGCTATCATATTACATGATCCATCACATACTTTTCTAATGGATTTCAATTTCTATGGCTTTTTCTTTGGATATGGACAGCATTCTTTTTCACAAGTTCCTGTAAATTGTCCTGGGTCATTGGATTGTTGCCAGTAGGAAAGTCCATTACATTTGATTGTATCACAATCCAAGACTCTAGGGAAAGTTATATAGGTTTATTTGGGCTAGAAAAAAGAAAAATTTTGGAAAGCTAGAGAAAATTTTATCTCCCACAGCTACACAGGGACCAAAAGCTCTTTCTGGAGAAAAGGTGCTCTGGGGGAAAAGGACTATTCTCTGGAAAAGGAGCTTCTCTGGAAAAGAGGCACCAAAACCCGTGCTTCTCTCTTTTTTTTATATCTTCTCAGATGTCTCCCAAAAAGGAAGTGGGATGTGTCTGAGGAAGCTGTGGTAGAGAGTCCTGGGAAATGTAGTCTCCCAGGGTTCAGAGCCATTTTAAAACACACACCTGTGATTTTTTAGCCTATAAAAAACTCTGTCTAAACTTTGTTGTGGAAAACTAAGTCATTGTACTAAGATTATAAATCATGACTAATCATTGTCCAGGTAAAAAGATTACCTAATCCTTTAATTCAGGTAATATTGCCCAATATAACACTAGCTGTGTTCAATAAACTTGCCACTTGCTTTCTAACAGCCCTTCTGAGTATGTCTGCATTCTTACCCTTTGGGACTCCCAGCCAGTGGTCCCCAGTGGTCTCTGACAAAGTGTTGGATAAGCCAATTTAAAAAAAGAAAGAAGAGAACAAAATTAACAGCAACAAAAATGAAAAGAATGATAACACCTCTAAGGAAGAGAAAAAGTAGGATGATTACTAAGAGCTACTTTGCCCAATTATATAACAAGAAATATGACAATATAGGCGAAACAGGTGAATATTCACAAAAATATAAAATGTCCAGATTACCAAAAAAAGGAAATAGAATACTTAAATAATCCCATATCAGAAAAATAAATAGAACAAGCCATTAAGAAACTCCTCAGGAAACAATCCCCATGGCCAGATGATTACACAAGTAAATTCTATGAAACAATTAAAGAACAAGTGATCCCAGCATTAAACAAATTATTTGACAAAATGAGCAAAGAAGGAGTCTTACCAAAATCTTTTTATGACACAATTATGGTGTTGATTCTGTGAAGATTAAATTTAACTCTCCCCTGATTTTGAAGATTAAATTGTAACCCCTGCCCATTTTTAGATTTAATCACCAAAGATGTAAACACCCTATTCACACCTGAGTGGGAGAGGTCTGTGACCCACATGTGCAATAGTAACAAATCAGAATTAAACTGATTGCCCCTGGGTAGTCCTAAAGCAAAGTTTCAATTGTGATTGGTAGACATAAAATTAGGGGAAGGCACAGGAAGTGACATAAAAGAAAGTGTCTTTAAAAGGGAGTTACAACTTTCTGTGGAGAGAGAATCTTCTGAGATTCATAGGACAATTGTCTGAGATCTTCAGGTGAAGAAGAATCTGCTGACTGGACCTGAGACCCTTTTTCTGGTGAGGCTGTTCTTAAATGTCTTCCTTTGGGCTGACACATGGTAAGTGAAAAGACTGACTCCTTTCCTGGATTTACTGAAAAAACTAGCCTCAGGAGAGACCTACCTCTTGAGAGAGACTTCCCTAGGTCCTCAGCTTTGCCTAGGCACTAAAGACTAACTCTCCCTGCCCGGGTTGATCCAGGGGCCAGGAGTAAATTACTTAGTGCTTAGTCTAGATATCTTACCCTTTCCACTCTGATTTTCGTAATTCACTCTTTCTATATTTTGTAAATAAATTGTAAATAAATCTCTTTGTAATTAATATAAATTCCTGATGACCCTATTTTCAATATAATTCAGTCAACCTTTTTATATAATTAATCCCTTCCCCCCTTACAATTCCTAAGCCAGAAAAAAGCTAGTAATTATCATTTGCAAAGGAGACAAGTTAGAAGCCTTCCTAATGAGATCAGGAATAAAGCAGCAATGCCCATTATCACCACTACTATATAATATCATACTAGAAATGCTAACAGTAGCAATTAGAGAAGAAAAAAGAAATCAAAGAGATTAAAGTTGGCAGTGAAGAAACCAAACTATCAATCTTTGTAGATGCTATGAGGGTATCCTCAGAGAATCCAAAAAAATCAAAGTTGCAAGGTATAAAATAAATCCACAGAATTTATCAGCATTTCCAACAAAAGTCAGCAGCAAGAGATAGAAAGTGAAGCTCCATTCAAAAATCACTCCACATTATATAAAATATTTGGGAATCTATTTGCCAAGGCATACTCAGGAATTATATGAACACAACTACAAAACATTTTTCATACAAATAAAACTACATCTAAACAATTGGAAAATATTGATTGCTCAGGGGAGGACAAGCTAATATAATAAAAACAACAATCCTACCTAAACTAATTTACTTATTTTGTGCCATACCTATCAAACTAACAAAAATTTTCATGGAATTAAAAGAAATTTTAACATTCCATCTGGGACAACAAAAGAGCAACAATATCAAGTGAAATAATGAAAAAAATGTGAAGAATGGGGGCATGGCAGTACCAGATCTTAAACTTCACTATGAAGAAGTGATCATAAAAAGAATATGGTACTGACTAAGAGACAGAAGGATGGACCAATGGAATATACTAGAGGTAAATGACCTTAGCAAGCTAATGTTCAAAAACCCAAAGATCCCAGATTTTGGGACAAGAATTAACTCTTTGACAAAAACTACTGGGGTAATTGGAAAACAGTATGGGAGATAATTGGTTTAGATCAACATCTTACACTCTAAACCAAGATAAATTCAGAATGGGTGAATGATTTAAATATAAAGAGGGAAATTATAAATAAAATAGGTGAACATAGAATAGTTTACCTGTCAGATCTGTGGGAAAGGAAGGGATTAAGAGACAGAGAATGATACAAGATATAAAGGGAATAATTTTGATTATATTAAATTAAAAAGGGTTTGTATATATAAAACCAATGCAACCAAAATTAGAAGGAAAGCAACAGAGTGGGAAAAATTTTATAATGATAATCTCTAATAAAGGTCTTAGTTCTCAGATTTAAAGTGAACTAAGTCATATTTATAAGAAATCAAAACATTCTCCAGTTTGGAAGTAGTCAAGGGATATGAATAGGCAATTTTCAGATGCAGAAATCAAAATTATCAATAATCATATAAAAAGTGTTCTAAATCCCTCCTGATTAGAGAAATGCAAAACAAAACAACTCTGAGGTACTACCTTATACTGAACAAACTGGCAATATGGCAGCAAAGGAAAATATTAAATGTTGGAGGGGATGTGACAAAATAGTTGAATTGGGAATTGATCCAACCATTCTGGAAGTCAATAAAGGAAAATATTAAATGTTGGAGGGGATGTGACAAAATAGTTGAATTGGGAATTGATCCAACCATTCTGGAAGTCAATTTGGAATTATGCCCAATGGGTCTTAAAGTTTTTTTAATCCAGCTATACCGCTACTGGGTTTGTACCCCAAAGAGATAATGAGTAAAAATGATTTTACAAAAATATTTATTTCCATGCTTTTTAGTGACAAAAAATTGCAAAACGAGGGAGTGAGTAACAGTTGAACAAGGTATGGTATATGATAGTGATGAAATACTATTGTGCTGTAAGGAATGATGAACTGGAAGATTCCCATGTGAACTGGCAAGAATTCCAGGAACTGATATGGAGAGAATTGAGCAGAACCAGGAGAACATTGTACACAAAACTGAAACACTGTGTCACAATCATATGTAATTGACTTTGCTCCTAATAGCAATGCAACGATACAGGGCAATCCTGAGGGACTTATGAGAAAAAATGCTATGCACATTGAGAGAAGGAACTGTGGGAGAAGAAACACACACCAAAAAAACATAAGATTTATCACTTGTTTATATGGATATAGGATGTTGTAATATTTAAAATTGTGAGAGCCATAAACTGTGGCAGTTAAAAGAGTTGGGGTCATAAACTGTAAGAGTAAAAATAGTTGAAGATATAAATTGTGATAGATATAAGAGTGGGTGAGTAAATTTGACCACAGAAAATATGTTTCACTACAGTGTCTTGGTTTTTAAATCAAATATAAGGTGGTCGCCAGGGAATATATTCCCAAATTATGAATATGCCCAAGTCAACTGGGTTTTGTAGAGAATTTAATTAATAATACAATGAGTAATAAAAGAAAGAGAGAGAGAGAAAAAAAGGTATAAATATGAAGGGCCTTAAGCCAACATGGCCTAGACCTGAGTCTTAAGAGAGAGAAATAATCAGTCAGTTTTTCATCACTCACCATAAGGTCTGTCTAAAGCAAGGATGACTGGAGAACATAGTCTCCCCAGAGGGAGTTCCAGCCAGAGTCAGCCTCCCAAGGGACTTCTTCTCAAGAGATCTTCAAAGGGCCTCCTCCAAAAGGATCTATCTCCAAGGATCTCCAAGCCTCCCTTGCTCAAGAGATTCCTTTTCTTATATAGGGTTTTTTTCCCTATGTCACCTCCCCTAAGTTCTTCCATCTACCAATCACCATAGATGTTTCCTAAAGGACAGCCCATCTGAATTCCAGCTAAGTCGACTAATGTCCTCAGTAAGTCTGAACCAGAGAAAATGCTGCTGTGTTGACTAATCCCCTCAGTAAATCTGAACCAGAGAAAACACAGCTGAGTCGACTAATCTCATTAAGAGAAAACCTGCCCGACCTTTTTAGGTACCTAGCATCTCATTTTATCAATTCTAAAAACAGGCATGGCTCAAAGAACTCCTGGCCTTTATGTTTTTTTTAAGTACTTTCATTGTTTAGCAAGGAGTTTTCTCCCCTAAAGCAGTCTTAAGTACGGGTGGAGTAGAGGTCCTCCCATTTCTGATCCTGGCGAGTTCTCACATCAAAATGGGGAATGTTTCCAGTAGGGAATTTGTTCCAATGTAGAATTCCCCAATGGGGAAATTTTTAACATTCACAAGTCTGAGAAATTTCAAGATTTACAATGTGGGGTTTTGTTTTTTAAAAGATTACACTATTACAAAAATGAATGACATAGAAATAGATATTGAGTGATAATGCATGTATAACACAGTGGAATTACTTGATGGCTCCAGGAGTGGGGTTGTATAAATGGAGATTTTGAACCCTAGACTTCATTCCCCAGAAGTTCTTGGTGTTTCCCAGAATTCCCTATAGTCTCTCCTGAGTCTCCATATTGGTGAGATCACAATTGTTATTTAACTGGCATTAATGCATCCCATGCTCTCTCTTCCTTTGCAAAGATGTAGCAAGTATAGTGGTAACCTAAGTTCGGGGATTTTAAATGGGCTAATCAGCCATGGGCAGGTGGTTTTTATTTTGTATCGTCTTTGTTCCTTGATTTCTAATAATCCTTAATAAACCTCATAAAATATAATAGTTTTATTATTAGAGATATAATTTAATTTTTCCAGGGGGGAAAGGGGAAGGAAAGAACATGATATGTAACTATGGAAAACCACAAATAAAGAGATAAATAAATGGGTGAATGAATGAATAAATAAATCAATACACAAATAAATGGATCAATAAATGAAGTAATCAATAAATCAATAAATAGATGGATAAATAATTATATAAATAAATATATGAGATAGAGAAATAAAATTAAAAAAAAATTTACAAATGAATTGGAAAATGAAGTCCGCCATGTGCCCTTAGCCTTGATTTCCACTATTGCCATAGGGATCCAAGGATAGCGGAGGGAATATGGCCTCCCCCACACCATCCTGCCAGGTTCATAAGGCATGGGAGATAGATAAGCATCAGGAACTAGGCCACAGATGACAGTTTCCAGGTCAATGTCATTGGAATCAGAGGGAAACTCTGAAGGTGTCTGGATCTCCTGGATGGAATCCCAGGGATTGGGATTTATTGGAGCCTTCAAAAATAGCTTTGGGGGACTGTTTGCCACTGGATTCTCCCCCAAGAAGGCACTCATCTTCTTCTTACTTCATTTTATAGACTGAAGCCAACAAATCCTTGACTGAGTCCACAGGAGACAAGCATCTCTTCTTACAAGTCCTTTGCCCCAGGTGGGAGAAATTTGAAGGGGACCTAGAGCTGGAGGGTCAGAGTTGCTCTTGAAATCTTTCCTCTTCCTGGGTTCCATTCACTGCTTGCTGGGACTTGATACTCCAAGACCAGAGATAGTACCTACTGTTCCTTTTGGAGGTACAAGTTGAGAGGGAAGGTGGCCAGTTCCCTTGTGTGATGGGGTTATCTGAGCTGGGGTGGTAAGACATTGCATTTGGAGATGTACAGGGCAGAAGATCAGTTTTGGTTAAGGACACGACTAGGCTGGTGGTGCTTTTGCTGTCCTTGGAATCATAAGGATACCTCGAGGGTGGTTGGGAGCCATGCATCAAATCACAGTCCTTGTCCTATAGGAAACCAACAAAGCTGGTGGAGATGAGGTGGATCCACTGCATTCTCCAGCTGGAGGAACCTTCTTCAAGCTTTGTTGAGGTTCGGAGTTTCCTCCTCTAAAAGCAAAGGGATTGTTGTGAATTTTGAGGCATTTGGTCTCAGAATTTTGATAGGTGGTCACAGCAATAAACTCTGTGTCTGGGAAGGTGAAGGTATGGGTCAAGGAGGAGGAAACCAGCATGTGTTGCTTTCTATAGCTGACTTCTTCAATATGGAGCCTGGGCTGGTATTTGTGGAGATACTTCAATAATATTAGGGCCTGGCTGCCATTCTTGCAAACTATCTTCTTGTTGGTGATGTAAAGATTAAAATTTAGGGGAGACTGAGGCAGGTAGAAATTAGTTTCTCTCTGCAAAGAGTATTATATTTTTAGAGGTTTATTAAAAGTTAAGGATTAAAGAAAATACAGGATAAGGAAAACATGCCTAGGCCAGAGAGGCCTAGACAAAATAATCTCACATCATGGAAGAGCCATGTCTGCCCCAAAACGGAAGTCCAAAAGAGAGAGCCAAAAGCCTTTGCAATCATCTTAATTCCCTTCTTGATCTTGGCCCACATGAGAATACAAAGCATTCTGGTTAAGTGGAGCAAGGGCTTCTGGGGATTGAAGTCCAGAGTTCGAGTCTATTGTTACAGTGAGCTTGAGATTTTTAAGGGATCTCTCTGTCCATCCAGTGGGCTCCAGTGTTGGGTGAGTCAGGGTGTTGATAGAAGCAGTTGCCTGGCAGGTTATCTTCTTCTTCTTCTTTTTCTTCAAAGGGAAGCCATTGCCTGTGCTGATATCTCCAGTAGTATTTTTCAACAGGTCCCACTTCGACAAAGATGTGGTAAAGGGCACTGGGTTCTATACCCTGGATTTCGTAAGCCAAGCAGAGGAACATGACTCGGCCTTGCTTGGTGAGGATCATTTCATTCAGTTGCCTGGAAAACTGGAGCCACAAGGTGTGGTTGTAGAGGAACACTTTCAGTTTTCCAGAGCTTGAGGTGCCCTGTAAGTGTATTTGATCACCTCAAGGTCCCAAGGAGCAATTGGCTTTGGAGCCATGCAGGACCTGACAGCTGCCAGGTTCAACCCCCTCTAAGGCCCTGTTGTTCTGGGTAGGCTGCAAGCTTATGGGGCAGGCAGGTTGGCTAAAGCTGACTAAGCTACCTATCTATGTATCTATGACCCTCAGCAGTTGGTTAAATTTAGTCTAAAAGCTGTCTCCAAAACCCATTATGATTGCTCTTAAATGGCTAAGTCCACCCCAAAGGGTCTGACCCCTTAGATAAATCCTCAAAGCCAATCTGACAGTATTTTTAGATGAAAACTTTCTGGAAAGCATAGTCAGATCCTTTTCTAGATATTCCCCAGCCAAACAGAGAACCTCCAAAGATGATTTAGGGGTTTCTCTTTCTCCACAGTCAGGTTGACATAGCTAAGCTCTGACATACTGACTTTCCTCTACCCTTCTGGAAAGGAAGAGCCAAGCTTCCTACAGGAAGTCACTACTCTAGAAGTTGTCACTTCCAAACTGTTCCTCCTCTGCCTTCTGACTACTAAAATCATTTCCCTTGAGTTCCTAGTATGTGCCTTAAAGACAGCCTTCCATTTCTCTTAAATCTTATACTATCACTATTCTTTTCCCATTACAAGGTGATGTGGTAAAATTTCTGGTGGAGTTGTGAATTGATCTAAACATTCTGTGAGGAAATTTGGAGTTATGCCCAAAGGGATTTAAAGGATTGAATGTCCATTGATCCAGCTATATCACTACTGGGTTTGACCCCAAAGACATAAAAAAATTCTACAAATACATTAATAGATATCCATTTTGTAGTGGCAAAATATTGGAAAACAAGGGGGTTTCTCTTGATTGGGGAAAGACTGAAGAAATTATGGTATCTGATGGTGATGGAATACTATTGTGCTGAAAGGAATAATTATGTGGAGGATTTCTATGGGATCTGTAAAGACCTCCAGGAATTGATACAGAGTGAAATGTGAAGAACCAGGAGAACATTGTCTATGGAAATTGAAATATTTTGCACAATTCTTATGTAATCAGTTTGCTACCAATAGCAATGCAATGATCTAGGACAATCCACAATGACTTAGAAGAAACAATGCTATCCACATTGAGAGAAAGACCTGTGGGAAAAGATACACAGAAGAAAAATATAATTTATCATATTCATATAGATATTAAATGTGGGATTTTGTTTTTAAAATATTTCTTTATAACAAAAATGAATGACATGAAAAAAGGTATTGAGGAATAATACAAGCAAAACACAATGGAATTACTTGGTGGCTTCATGAGGGGGAGGAAAAGGGGAAAGGAAAATGCAAGAATTGTATTACCATGGAAAAATACGAACAAACAAACAAATAATTAATTAATTAAAGAGATGAATGAATAATTAAAAATAAATGAATGAATAGATGGATAAGTAATCAAATAAATAAACAGATAAATAAATACATGAATAAACAGATGACTAAGAAGATGAATTAATGAATAGATAGATATTTTTTAAAAGAGTGGGAAATGAAGCCAGCCATCTGCCATCATAGCAGAGGGAATATGGCCTCCCCAGATCATCCTGTGAAGCTTCATAAGGTAATGAAGATGGAGAAGCATCAAGAAATTGGGCAGAGATGAAAACATCCAGGTCCAAGTCATTGGAGATCTCAGAAGGTGGCTAGATCAGAGTTGCTCTTTAAGTCTTTCTTCTCCTTTCTTTCTTTCTTCCTCAGTTCCAGGGTCTTCTTGCTAAGGAATTGGATGGCCAGACTGAAAAAAAGTACATATGGCTTCTATTTGAGGTACAAGGTAAAAGGGAAGGTGTCCATTTCTCTTGAGTGATCAGGGTATCTGGGCTGGTGTGGCAAGGCATGGCAGGTAGAGAAAAGGAAGGAAAAAATTGATGGATCTCATCATATAGGGTGGAATCAAAGGAAAGCTCTGAAAGTGTCTGGGTCTCCAGGATGGAGTCCCAGGGAGTGGGGTTCATCTTCTCTTTTGCTTGACCAAAATCCTCCTGCAGGACTACGGGATGGCAGGAGCCTTTGGAAATAGTTTCTTGGGAACTGTTGTCAGTGGTTTCACTGACTACAAGGCACTTGTCTTCTTGTTCCCAGGTTTTCCAAGCTGAATGCAAGGAATCCTTGGCTGAGCTCACTGAAGATAAGCATCTCTTTGTGCAACTCCCTTGACCCAGGTGGGAAAAATCAGAAGGGTGCCTGAAGCTGGAGGAGAAGAGTTGCTCTTCAAGTCTTTCTTCTTTTTCAGTCCCAGTGCCTGTTTGCTGGGGCTTTGCATTACCAGACTGGAAACTTTCCATACTGTTCCCATTGGAGATGCAATTGGAGAAGGATGGAGACCAGTTCCCTTGTGTGATGTGGGTATCTTGACTGGGTTCATAAGTCACAGCAGGTGGAGAAGTGGAAGGAAAAAAGTGATCAATCACAGCAACCAGGTCGGAGAAATTAGAATCAAAATCAAACTCTGAAGGTGGCTGATTCTCCTGGATGGAATGCCAAGGAGCCTAGTTCATGTTCTCTTTGGGTTGACCAGTGTCCTCTTGCAGAACTACTGGATAGCAACAGTCTTCAGAAATAGATTCCTGGGAGCTGTTAGCACTGGATTTGTGGGCTCGAAGGTACTGGTCTTCTTGTCCCCTGATTTTCCATGCTGAATCTGGAGAATCCTTGGCTGAGTCCACTAAAGATGAACATCTCTTTGTGCAAGTCCTTTGACCCAGGTGGGAGAAATCAAAAAGGCACTTGAGGCTGGAGGAGTAGAGTTGCTCTTGAAGTCTTTCTTCTTCCTCAGTCCCTTGTTGGGGCTTTGGTCTGATAGGCAGGAAACAGTCTACTCTGTTCCCATTGGAGGTGCAAGTTGAGAGGGAATGTGGCCAGTTTCCTTGTATGATGGAGGTATCTGTGCTGAGGGGGTAAGGCATTGCAGGTGGAGAAGTGGAAGGAAAAAATTGATGGATCCCAGGAAGTATGCCTTCAAAGATATTGGAATGAAAGGGAAGCTCTGAAGGTTGCTGAGTCTCCTGGAAGGAATCCCAGGGAATGGGATTCATTTTCTCTTTTCCTTGACCCACTGTGCTTCCTGTAGGACTAGTGAAGCCTTCAGAAACAGCTTCTTAGGAACTGTTGTCACTGGATTCACTGACTACAAGGTAAAATTTGTCTTCTTTTTCTCTGGTTTTCCAGGCTGAAGGTGAGGAATCCTTGACTAAGTCCACTAGAGATAAGCTTCTCTTCTTAGAAGGTCTTTGCTCCAGGTGGGAAACATCTGAAGGGGAAGTGGAAATGGGTGGACAGAGTTGCTCTTGAAGTCTTTCTTCTTCCTCAGTCCCAGTGCCTGCTTGCAGGGACCAGAGACAGTCTGTACTGTTCCCATTGGAGGTGTAAATTGAGAAAGTGGCCAGTTCCCTTGTGTGATGGGGGTATCTGTGTTGGGTTGATAAGACATATCATTTGGAGATGTACAGGGTAGAAGGTTAGGGTTCAGACCTTCCACAGTTAAGGGCAAGACCAAGCTGGTGGTGCTGCTGCTGTCCCTGTAGTCATAGAGATGCCCTGATGGTGGCTGGGATTCACTCATCAAATCACAGTCTTTGTCTTGAGCAGGGCCCTCTTGGACCTGAACCAGATGGTTAGAAACTAACAAAGCTGGTGGAGATGAGGTGCAGCCACTGAATTCCCCAGCAGCAGGAGATTTCTGCAAGCTTTGTCCAGGACAGGAAGGTTTTCCTCTAAAACCACTAGCGAAGGGATTGTTTTGAATTTTGAGGCGTCTGATCCCAGGATTTTGATAGGCAGTCACAGCGATAAACTCTGTGTCAGGGAATGTGAAGTTGTGCCTTGAGGAGGAGGAGGCATCGCTGACTTTTTCAATGTGGAGCCTGGGCTGGTATTTGTGGAGCGACTTCAATAAGATCCGGGCCTGGCTGCCATTCTTGCAAGCTGTCTCCTTGTTGGTGAGCTTGAGATTTGTAAAGGCTATCTCCCTGTCCATCCAGAGGGCTCCGGTGTTGGGTGAGTCAGGGTGTTGATAGAAGCGGTTGCCTGGCAGGTTACCGTCTTCTTTTTTGTCTTCGTGCGGGAGCCATTGCCCCCTCTGATATCGCCAGTGATGTTTGTCTACGGGTTCCACTGCGACAAAGACGTGGTAAAGGGCCCTGGGGTCCATACCCTGGATTTTGTAAACCAGGAAGGGGAACATGTTTCGACCTTGCTTGCTGAGGATCATTTCATTCTGCTGCCGGGAAAACTGGAGCCACAAAGAGTGGTTGCACAGGCGCACTTTCAGTTTTCCAGAGCTTGAGGTGTCCTGTAAGTTCAGAGAGCTTTGGCCACCTTGTCTGGGTCCCAAGGAGAGATTTGCTTCGGAACCAGGAAGGATCTGACAGCCGCCCAGGTCGATACCTTCCGGCGCAATGTCGTTTTGGGCGGGCTGCAGGAGTCCAGGGCAGCTGGATGAATGGGCGCCCAGAGCCACCCCGGTGCTTTCTGTGTAGGAGTCATCCTTGGGTCTGCAGGTGCTGTCAGCATCTCTGGTGCTGAGGGAAGACCCTGGCTCGGGCTGTTCAGAGGAGAGACCTTGCCGGTCCTTCGACCCTGCTCGACACTTCTTGGATAAAGGCATGCCAGCGTTGCTGTTTTTGCCCAAAGCGGATTTTCTGCACTGGTCAGCTGGTAACGCTTTTGGCAGCAGACAGGACTGCAGAGCCCTGAAAACTTGGAGCTGCCCCTTCCGCTGGTCAGCTCCCTCTCCACTAACAAGCGCTCTGGATTTCAATCCCAACTCAGCAGCCCAAATGATGTTCCTAGCCCTAGCTTGGGGGCCGAGGAGGGAGGAGTGGGGAGCGGGAATGGCGTATCTGGTGGATGGCTGTCTCTCCCTGGATGTTCCTTTGAATTTCTGCCCAAAGTGGCAAGACTCCTTCCCGCTTGGTGCGAAATCAAGAAGAGTCGCAAAGTCTGAGAGACTGAAACTCTGAAATGAAGACGTTTTCAGGCTCTAACGTCTCAATTGGGCCAGCGTGGGTCCGGAAGGATGCGTTTGCTCTGAAGACTAATGGCCTTCGCGCCAGTGTGTCCTCTTTTTTTTTTTTTTAATTTTAAACATTATTTTATTTGGTCATTTCCAAACATTATTCACTGGAAACAAAGATCATTTTCTTTTCCTCCCCACCCCTCCTCCCACCACCTTTCCCTCTCCCATAGCCGACGCACGATTCCACTGGTTATCACATGTGTTCTTGACTCGAACCCATTTCCCTGTTGTTGGAATTTGCATTAGAGTGTTCATTTAGAGTCTCTCCTCAGTCATATCCCCTCACTCCCTGTAGTCAAGCAGTTGCTTTTCATTGGTGTATTTACTCCCACAGTTTATCCTCTGCTTGTGGATAGTATTTTTTAGATCCCTGCAGATTGTTCAGGGACACTGCATTGCCACTAAAGGAGAAGTCCATTACCTTAGATTGTACCACAATGTATCAGTCTCTGTGTACAATGTTTTCCTGGTTCTGCTCCTTTCCCTCTGCATCACTTCCTGGAGGTTGTTCCAGTCTCCATGGAGTTCCTCTACTTTATTGTTCCTTTTAGCACAATAGTATTCCATCACCAACATATACCACAATTTGTTCAGCCATTCCCCAATTGATGGGCATCCCCTCGTTTTCCAATTTTTGGCCACCACAAAGAGTGCAGCTATGAATATTCTTGTACAAGTCTTTTTCTTTATTATCTCTTTGGGGTACAAACCCCAAACCCAAACCCCAGCTATGGCTGGATCAAAGGGCAGACAGTCCTTTATCACCCTTTGGGCATAGTTCTAAATTGGCCTCCAGAATGGCTGGATCAATTCACAACTCCACCAGCAATGAATTAGTGTCCCCACTTTCCCACATCCCCTCCAGCATTCATTACTTTCCATAGCTGTCATGTTAGCCAATGTGCTAGGTGTGAGGTGATACCTCAGAGTTGTTTTGATTTGCATCTCTCTGATTATAAGAGATGTAGAACACTTTTTCATGTGCTTATTAATAGTTTTGATTTCTTTGGCTGAGAACTGCCTGTTCATGTCCCTTGCCCATTTGTCAATTGGAGAATGGCTTGATTTTTTGTACAATTGATTTAGTTCTTTGTAAATTTGAGTAATTAAACCTTTGTCAGAGGTTTTTATGAAGATTGTTTCCCAATTTGTTGCTACCCTTCTGATTTTGCTTACATTGGTTTTGTTTGTACAAAAACTTTTTAATTTGATGTATTCCAGATTATTTATTTTGCATTTTGTAACTCTCTAATTCTTGCTTGGTTTTGAAGTCTTTCCCTTCCCAAAGGTCTGACATGTATATTATTCTGTGTTTGCCTAATTTTCTTATAGTTTCCTTCTTTATGTTCAAGTCATTCACCAATTTTGAATTTATCTTGGTGTAGGGTGTGAGGTGTTGATCTAAACCTAATCTTTCCCACACTTTCCTCCAATTTTCCCAGCAGTTTTTATGAAATAGTGGATTTTTGTCCCAAAAGCTGGGATCTTTGGGTTTGTCATATACTGTCTTACTGAGGTTGCTTGCCCCAAGTCTATTGCACTGATCCTTCTTTCTGTCTCTTAACCAGTACCAAATTGTTTTGATGACCGCTGCTTTATAATATAATCTGAGATCTGGGACTGCAAGACCCCCTTCCTTTGTATTTTTTTTTCATTATTTCCCTGGATATCCTTGATCTTTTGTTCTTCTAAATGAACTTTGTTATGGTTTTTTCTAAATCAGTAAAAAAATTTTTTTGGAAGTTCCATGGGTATGGCACTAAATAGATAGATGAGTTTGGGTAGGATGGTCATTTTTATTATATTGGCTCGTCCTATCCATGAGCATTTAATGTTCTTCCAATTGTTCAAGTCTAATTTTAGTTTTGTGGAAAGTGTTTTATAGTTGTGTTCATATAGATCTTGTGTTTGTCTCAGGAGATAGATTCCTAAGTATTTTATTTTGTCTAAGGTAATTCTGAATGGGATTTCTCTTTCTAGTTCTTGCTGCTGAGCTGTGTTGGAATTATATAGAAATGCTGATGACTTATGTGGGTTTATTTTGTATCCTGCAACTTTGCTCTAAAGTTGTTGATTATTTCAATTAGCTTTTTGGTTGAATCTCTAGGATTCGTTAAGTAGACCATCATGTCATCCACAAGAGCAATAACTTGGTCTCCTCCTTGCCTATTTTAATGCCTTCAATTTCTTTTTCTTCTCTAATTGCTACTGCTAGTGTTTCTAGTACAATGTCAAATAATAAAGGTGATAATAGGTATCCTTGTTTCACTCCTGATCTTATTGAGAATGCGTCTAGTTTATTCCCATTGCAGATGATATTAGCTGATGGTTTTAGATATAGACTGTTTATTATTTTTAGGAATGACCCTTCTATTCCTATGCTTTCTAGTGTTTTTAATAGGAATGGGTGTTGTATTTTATCAAAGGCTTTTTCTGTGTCTATTGAAATAATAATGTGATTTTTGTTGGTTTGCTTGATGATATGGTCAATTATGTGAATGGTTTTCCTAATATTGAACCAGCCCTGCATCCCTGGTATAAATCCTATTTGATCATGGTGAATGACCCTTCTGATCACTTGCTGGAGTCTTTTTGCTAGTATCCTATTTAAGATTTTTGCATCTATATTCATTAGGGAGATTGGTCTATAGTTTTCTTTCTCTGTTTTTGGCCTGCCTGGCTTTGGAATTAGTACCATGTTTGTGTCATAAAAGGAGTTTGGTAGAACTCCCTCTTTGCTTATTATGTCAAATAGTTTGTATAGTATTGGAGTTAGCTGTTCTTTGAATGTTTGATAGAATTCACTGGTGAATCCATCAGGCCCTGGGGATTTTTTCTTAGGAAGTTCTTTGATGGCCTGCTGGATTTCTTTTTCTGATATGGGATTATTTAAGAAATCTATTTCTTCTTCTGTTAGTCTAGGCAATTTATATTTTTGTAAATATTCATCCATATCACCTAGGTTGGTATATTTATTGCCATATAGTTGGGCAAAGTAGTTTTTAATGATTGCCTTAATTTCCTCTTCATTGGAGGTGATGTCCCCCTTTTCATCCTTGATGCTGTTAATTTGCCTTTCTTCTTTCCTTTTTTAATTAGATTAACCAGAACTTTGTCTATTTTGTCTGTTTTTTCAAAGTACCAGCTTCTATTCTTGTTTATTACCTCAATAGTTCTTTCACTTTTGATTTTTGATTGATTGATGATCACCCTTAATTTTTAGGATCTCTAGTTTGGATTTCTTCTGGGGGGTTTTAATTTGTTCATTCTCAATTTTTTTGATTTGCATTTCCAATTCATTGATCTCTGCCCTCCCTAGTTTGTTAATATATGCACTCAGGGATATGAATTTTCCTCTAAGTACTGCCTTGGCTGTATCCCATAAGGTTTGAAAGGATGTCTCGCCATTGTCATTTTTTTCAACGAAATTATTAATTGTTTCTATGATTTCTTCTCTAACTATCCAATTTTGGAGTATCATATTATTTAATTTCCAATTAATTTTTGATTTGGCTCTCCATGTACCCTTACCGATCAATATTTTTATTGCCTTGTGATCTGAAAAGGCTGCATTTATTATTTCTGCTTTTCTACATTTGAGTGCCATGTTTCTGTGACCTAGTGTATGATCTATTTTTGTGAATGTGCCATGTGGTACTGAAAAGAAGATGTATTCCTTTTTGTCCCTATTTATTTTTCTCCATATGTCTATTAACTCTAATTTTTCTAAGATTTCATTCACCTCTTTTACCTCTTTATTGTTTATTTTTTGGTTTGATTTATCTAAATTTGATAGTGGTTGGTTCAAGTCTCCCACTAATATGGTTTTACTGTCTATTTCCTCCTTCAATTCTCCTAGTTTCTCTATTAACAATTTGGATGCTATACCATTTGGTGCATACATGTTGATTAGTGATATTTCCTCATTGTCTATACTCCCTTTTAACAGGATATATTTACCTTCCCTGTCCCTTTTGATCAGGTCTATTTTTGCTTTGGCTTTGTCAGATATCATGATTGCAACTCCTGCCTTCTTTCTATCAGTTGAGGCCCAAAAGGCCTTACTCCAACCTTTAATTCTAACCTTGTGAGTGTCAACCCGTCTCATATGTGTTTCTTGAAGACAACAAATGGTAGGGTTTTGGGTTCTAATCCAATCTGCTATTTGTCTACGTTTTATGGGTGAGTTCATCCCATTCACGTTCAAATTTATGATTGTCATTTGTGGATTCACTGGCATTTTGATATCTTCCCCTAGTTCTGGCCTTTCTTCTTTAGATATCTCCTTTTGAAGCAGTGATTTACTTTAGGTCAGTCCCCCTAGTCCCCTTCCTTGAGATGCTTCCCTTTCTAGCCCCTCCCTTTTTATGCTCTCTTCCCCTCCCCCCTCCTTCCCTTCCTTTTAATACTCCCTCCCCCTCCCCCTCCTTAATTTTCCTTTCTTTCTTGCCCTAATTGATAAGATAGAATTCAGGATCCCACTGGATCTAGATGTTCTTCCCTCTCAGATTTGATTTCACTGAGAGTAAGGTTTAAGTAATTCCACTTAATGCTCTCTTCCTCTCCTTCTCATATGAGAGTTCTTCCCCTCCCCTTCCCATGTGTATCTTTATATGGGAAAGATTATTCTATTAAGTCCCCCCCTATTTCTTGAAGTAAATCTTAGTGTTATAGACGGTTCCCCCCCAGCCTTTTCCTTTCTTTACCCCTACTTTCCCCAAATCTTCTTAATGCCCCAATCTTTCCCTATGCATGTTTCTCCTAACTACTCTTATGATGCTACAATTTTTGAGAGTTACACAAAACATTTTTCCCACATATTAATATATATAATTTGATGTAAATGTAGTCTGTATAGAAGAGAGTTTGACTTAAAGAAAAAGATAAGATTTATGTCCTTTTCTCTTTCTTTCATATTTACCTTTTCATGTTTCTCTTGCTTTCTGTGCTTGGATATCAAATTTTCCACTAAGTTCTGGTCTTTTCTTAGCAAATGCTTGGAAATCTTCTATTTTGTTGAATGCCCATACTTTCCCCTAGAAGTATATAGTCAGTTTTGCTGGGTAGTTGATTCTTGGTTGGAGACCCAGCTCTCTTGCCTTTCTAAATATCATGTTCCATGCTTTGCAGTCTCTTAGTGTGTTAGCCACTAAGTCATGTGTGATCCTTATGGGATCCCCCTTATATCTGAAGCTCCTCTTCTTGGCTTCTTGTAGGATTTTCTCCTTTTCTTGGAAGCTCTTGAATTTGGCAATTACATTCCTAGGGGTTGTCTTTTGGGGATTTAGAATAGAGGGTGTTCTATGAACCCTTTCTATTTCTATTTTGCCCCCTTGCTCCAGAACATGGGGGCAATTTTCTTTTATAATCTCCTGTAGAATAATATCGAGTTTATTGTTTATCTCTGGTTTTTCTGGGAGACCTATAATTCGGAGGTTTTTTCTTCTCCCTCTGTTTTCCAAGTCTGTGACCTTCTCAGTGAGATATTTTATGTTTTCTTCTAATTCATTAATTTTTTGGGTTTGCTTTATTGATTCTTGTTGTTTTATGATCTCACTTTCTTCGAGTTGCTTAATTCTGATCATTAGGGACTGGTTTTGCTTTTCAGCTTTGTCTGCCCTTCTATTGGATGCTTCGAGCTCTTTTTCCAATTGAGTAGTCTTATCTGTCAGACTGCTGATCTCTTTCTCCCATTTTCCTTTCCAGGTTTCCATCTTTTGGATAAGTTCCAGTTTGAAAGCTTCCAGAGCTTGTTGATAGTTTCCATTTTGGGAAGTATGTTCTGATTTTTTTTTAATTTCCTCCTCATTCTCTTCTTTTCCTTGGGTACTTCCACCATAAAAGTTTTCAATAGTCACCTTTTTCCCTTTCTTCCTGGGGGCTTGATTTTGGGCCATGTGAGCCATCCCTTTGGTGGTTTTATTCCCCTTTCCTTTTTGGTCTGGGGTCTGGGTGATATGGGCGGGTTTTCTGTGAATTTAGGTTGCCTCAGGCCAGTTCTTCCCAGCCTCCGAGGTTTCTTAGAGCACTGGGGCCCTGATTACAGCTACTGCCCAGGTGTTCAGCTCAATCCAGATAATCAGTGTGTGGTCCTCCCCTGGTGTTTAGCTCCACCAAGATGTTCAGCGCAACTGCCCCAAGTACAGCTCCAGGGAGCCCTGTGCTCAGCGTGGCGTTTTCCCATGAAACAGCCCTGAGATGTTTTTTCCTGGCAGTCTCCAGATCCCAAGGACCCTGGAGTGCCCACCCCAGACAGAGACATTCCCCACTCACTCGCTGTCCCAGTGAGCTCTCCGGTAGCTCACTCTGGTTTGGTGGGGGAGGTGGGGGGGGAGGGCGGCTCAGTTCACGTTTTTGTGCAAGCTTTTCATCCGTCTTATTATAGTGTGGAAATGTTCAAACCCCACGTACCTTCGCCTCTGTGGCGTACTGGGGAGTACTGGAGTGTCCTTCTGTTCCTTCAAAGGTGATTTTTATGCTCTTTTGATGTAGTCTCTTTCATTCGGTGCCGGGGAGAGGAAGCATGTGGCATCTAGATTGCAGCCATGATTACCTGGAAGTGCTCCCAGTGTGTCCTCTTATAGAGAGTCAGGCAGCCAATCCCGAGATGCCACGTCCAGATACTGGAGAGCCTATCATGTGGCTGTCCAATCAGACTATCTGGACACTCCACCCCCAAGGCCCCTCAAGGGCTCCAACATCTTACCATATTAGGAAAAGTGCTAAGGGTGGTAAAGTGGCTGGCCAGTCAGCATATCTGGACTTCCTGCCCACATGGCCCCTCAAGGGGTCCACTATCTTGCCATAATAGGAAAAGGGGTTTAGAAAGGGCATGTGACTGATCATTCAGAGTATCTCTACATCCCATCCCCAAGGTTCCTCAATGGCTCTACCATCTTATCATATTAGGAAGAGTTTTTAGGTTGGTAAAGTGGCTGGCCAATCAGTATATTTGGACAACCTCCCCCCTCCAAGACCCCTCAAGGTCTCCACCATCTTACCATATTAGGAAAAGGGCTTAGAATTGGGAAGTGGCAGACTATTCAGCATATTTGGAAACTCCAACCCACCAAGGCCCCTCAAAGACTTCACCATCTTACCATATTGTGAATCTTCAAAATTCTCCGACCCTACTTCATAAGATTTGGTCAAGACCATTCCCCATTTTAAACAATGAAGGTACTTGATTAGGGATGTGAGAACTCTACTCCACCCATACTTAAGTATACTTTAGGGGAAGATAAAGTTGTAAACTCTTTACTGAACAATGAAAAGTACTTAACCCATATTTATAGTGAGGCCAAGCACTTAAGCTAACTCTATTTTTAGATCTAATACAAAGGGGTGCTAAGTACCTATGAAAGTCAAATTAATCACCAAAAGTTCAAGCAACTTGCAAGGGGCAAAGAGGTGTGAACTTACTCAGAAGTTTTAGTCTACTCAGGTGTGAATTACTCAAAAGTTTAGTCTACTCAGGTGTGAATTAAGAATGGTCTGTCCTTTGGAAAAACATTTACTGTGATTGGTAGATGTGAGAACTTAGGGGAAGTGACATAGGAGAAAATTCTCTTTAAAAGGAGCTCAAAAGAGGTCACTGGGAGATTCAGCTTGCCAAAGCTGAATTGGAGAGAGGCAGCTTGCCAGAGCTGCCTTGAAGGGCTTGGTGGCTGGCTGAAAATTCAGCTTGCCAAAGCTGAACTGGTGGGTCTCTGAACACTAGAGTCTTGCTTGGACAAATCTTGTGGTGAGTTGATAAAAGACTGACTGATCTCTTTCTTAAGGTTTAAGCCTTAAGGCTGGCCTAAGCTGGTCTAGCCCTTTTCCTACTATTCCTTCTTACTCTGTTTCTCTCCCTTTCTTTAATTCCTTCATTTGTATTAATTAAAACTCTCCATAAACCCCAGCTGATTTGGGTATATTTAATATTTGGGAATTTTCCTATGGCGACCATTATATTTTTGATTTGAAATTATATTTCTGTGGTAACAGTTTATGCCAAACACTCTTTTAATTATAACAATATTAGGAAAAGGGCTTAGGATGGGCAAGTGGCTGGCCAGTCAGTATATCTAGATGCCCCTCCCCTAAGAACTCTCAATGGCTTCACCATATTACCATATTGGGAAAAGGGCTTAGGATGGGCAAGTTATTGGCCAATCAGAGTATCTTGACAGTCTTCCCCCAGGGCCCCTTAGGGGCTCCAACATCTTACCATATTAGGAAAAATGCATAGGGTGTTAAAGTGACTGGCCAGTCAGCATATCTGGACTCCCTGCCCACATGGCCTTCAAGGGCTTCACCATATTAGGAAAAGGTCTTAGGATGCCATGAGCTCTTCCAAGACCCTATTGTTTAGGCTGGTGGAAACCACCTCCAAATTTAGGCTTCCAATCCTCTCAACCATGGAGCCCAAAGAAAAACCTGAAATTAGCAACCAAGAGTTGAAACTTCATTGTATTTCCATTTCTCCATCTCAGCTTTCCTCTATCTGTGAAGAGAGAAAGTCATGGCTATCAAGAAGCTGAAGGCAGAATCTTCCAAAGTATAGAGGGAGTCCTGACTTGTACCAAGAGCTCTTCTGATGAAAAGTTTCCTCTTTATCAAGTTAGGCAAGTCAGCAGAAGTGATGGGTGCTCTTCCATCCTGGCCTGGGTCCCATTGCCGTTTCCCTTTTTAGGATCAGTGTTCCTTTGTTTTTCATTCTTCAGTCTTTACTGAAGTCTCAGGGAGGGAAAAGCTTCAGTTTTATGAAGAGCATAGAACTGCCCTGTGATGTAGATCTGAGGTGCTGGATGGAGCACATTAAGGAACTGACTTGTTTCTTGGAGTGATTGCAAAGGAGAGTTATGTGCACTGGGGCTGCTGCCAGGAATTTCTGGCTTAGGGGCTCACTGGAAACCTTGGATAGTGCCATCTAAGGGGCTGCCAGCTAATGGGCCTTGGAAAATTGAGATTTCAAGGTCATCCTGAGTGATTGTCAGTTGAGTTTATAAGGAGAGAATTATAAAAGAACAACTTAAATAAGAGTAAGGAAGCTATCTCCAAAAATGACTGGCATGAGCTCAACATGCTCAACAGAGACACCCCTAGCTAGTTTCAGCAATGCATCCAATCAAAACAGTCACAAAGGACTGGAAATGGAAAATGCCATCAAAGGCAAAAGAGAGAGAAAAACATTCATTTGAAGGAAGATTGAAGCCCAAATCCCCAAGCTCCACTTTAAAATTTTCTGGCTTTGTCTATTTGACTTCTAGGTTGACATTTTATTTTTCATGTGGCTAATGTGGAAATCTCTTACACTAAGCTGTGTCCTATGACTCGTCTTCACCAGGAATGAAGAGAGATGATGGAGGAAAAGTGGGAAGGTGGGAGAGAGAGCAGAATTTCAGTATCAACAAATCAGTCTTTACTATTTTTTGGACATGAAATTGAGAACAAATATACATGTGTCAATGTGTACCTGTGTATTCAGTAGAGAAAATGTGGGTGGGAGGAGATCAAAGAAATAATAAACCAGAAGGAAATTGACAAATTCACATCATGAAAAACAAATGACTTTTTAAAAGTTAAAGCAAACATCCATTGAACATGGCATAGAGAACATTTCAAATGAAAAATGGACACTTTTGGCTCCATTGAATTACAAAGTTTGACACAAACACAAGCAATGCAATGGAGTCAAAAAGAGAAACAATAAAATAGGCAAAAATTGGTAGAGCAAGTATCTCTGACAAAGGCCTCATTCCTCAATTATATACTGAACTGAGTCGAAAAGGAAGATCATCTTTCATTCCCCAGTGGATATATGGTTAAAGAATCTGAAGGAGAAGTTTGGTTTATTTTTTGGAGGGTAATTAAATGAAGGCTCTCCATAGACCTATGAAAAAATAAATGCTCCAAATCCCTCTTGATGAGAGAATTACCAATTAGAACAACACTGAGGTACTAGCTCCTACCTGTCAGGTTGGCTAATATGACCAGAAAGGAAAATGGTCAATGTTACTGTAGGATTTAAATTAATGTCCAATACTTCAAGTATTATTTTATAAAGTTTATTATCTGACAAAATAGAACCTGTAATTAAGTTTTTCTACCTACTCAAAAAAGCCTGCTCCACCAAAGCCTCAATAGGAAGGAAAGAGCCCCAGAGATGGAACTCCACCTAATTTATATCCTGTCTACATCAGCATGTAACAACAGGAATTGAGTAGGGTGCTAGGAATTGTAGTTTTGCTAAGGATCATAGTTTTGCTGGGGATTGTAGTTTTTAGGGTAGTAGTAGTAGTCTCTTGGTAACCAAGGATGATGATTGTCTTTGTGCATTTTCATCTATGATAGATGAGTGTGCACAAAGACACTTGTGCGTGAAGGAGATTTAAGTGGAAAAGTCGATGCACAGAGACAATCCCACTCTTTTGGCATTGGAAGCCTGGGTCAATTGGCACGAAAAGTCGTTACACCTGGAGACTTCCTCAGCTGCATTGGATGGCTGTGTTGTCTTTTGTGCTCCAACATGCCCTAAGCACTACACAGTGCTTTGCTGTGTCGCCATCTCAGCCGTTGAACCTTCTTATTGGTTTCTTCCTTCTGTTCAGCCAAAGCAGTCTTCACATGCTGGGTGAGCAAGGCCCTGGTTCACCAGGGGTCTATGACCCGATGGCTATTCTCACAAGGTTTAACCAGCCTGTTGAAGCTGTTGCCCAGGGTGTGGCCACTGCCGCATGCTAGCAGCTACTAGGAGCCACAAGTGAGAGCTGGGTGTCAGGTGGGGTCAGAGGCTGGAGAGCTACCATAGAAGGGCATGACAAGCCCTCCATACCAGAGATACTACCCCTCCCTGAACACCCCATACACCCCTTAGGTGTATGTAGGTTAGGGTAACAGATTCAAATTACATAATTTCCCCTGAGATCCTTTGGAAGACTAGTCTCCCCAATGGAGCTTGTAAATATAACCAACTTATAAATTACAATAATTTGGGGATAAAAGGGAAAGAGAACAAAACCAACGATTGCTAAGGCCCATTTACAAAAAGCCAATTAGGGGGCAGTCCCCTTCAACATAAGAGTATACATACAAAATAAATGTGTTATAACTCCCCACAGTTCAATCAATTATGCTACATGGTTCATTCTGGTTTTTCTGATGCTGTGGAAGTTTTACCAGGCATCTTCATGGTGCCTTCTACAAACAATTCATCTTCTAGATTCAAAGAGTTATTGAGTTCTTTTTCCTGAAATGTTTCTTAAAAGATTTTTTAGTTTTATGGCAATCATGTAATCCCTATGACAATTATACAATCCCCCCTGAGGAGGGTGTTGACCAACACTCAGATCCACTCAGGTAGTCACTGAAGCTCATGGCTTTTAATCTTGGCCAAAATGCTCCCTCTTGGGTACCATGAGGTACCACATCCCTTAGGAAAACTTTATAAGACTATAACCCATCAGTGGGTAATCAACCTCTTGGGTTTTCTCCCTCCTTTGGCCTGGGACTATAACAGCTCTAGAAGGGATGTCTTTCATATGTCTCATCCATTTTAATGTGGAGGTGAGGAGAAGTACTATAGTACTTCACTTCAGCTACTAAATGGACCCTTACCTCTTGTTACAAACAACTCAAAGGTACTTTTACAATATTATCTTCTCCATTCCAGTCATAGGGGAAAGGTACAAATAAGGACAGTTCTAGCTAATTGTCAAAACACAGTAACTTAAAATCATTCAGTGTAACAGAACTTGACAAACAAAATAAAATCTTAGAACAAGCCATCAGCAAATACACTATATTTGACAGACTACAGGCACTGAATTCAAGAGTCCTTTTTTTCTAATTCTGATACAGAGACTTCCATAAAACAATGAAGTCTGTGTAAGGGCCAGAATGTAAGGGGTTAATATAAAAATTTGTACTAGATTATTTAAGAGTATGGTCACCAGGAATTTAATCAATTCCAAATGATTTTTTAGCAATTTATTTATAAAATAAAGAAAGAGTGAAAGTAAGAAAATCAGAGAGAGGATAGGGTAAGATATTTAACTTAACACACTAAGTATTTTGCTGCAGCCCCTGGCTCAACCAAGGCAGGGCTAATTAGATCTGGAGGGACCTCTGGAGATGAATAAAGTAATAGCTTCAGTCATGAAGTCTCTTTCAAGAGGGAAGACCTCTTCTGAGGCTAGTGCCTTCAGAAAACCCAGGAAAGGAGTAAGCCTTTTTCACTCATCCACGTGGTAGTTCAAAGGGAGAGATTTATGAACTCACCACGTCCAAGGTCTCAGGTCCAATAACCAGATTCTTCACCAGCCTTCAGCACAAATTCAGAACTCTGAACAAAGAGCTCTGAACTTCCCCATAGGAAGTTGTAACTCCTCTTTAAAGATGCTTCTTTTTCATCACTTCCTGTGCCTTCCTCCACTTTTACATGTATCAATTATAGCTAAAGCTTTGCTTAGGATTGGCCAGGGGCAAGTCAGTGGATTTTTATTTATCACCCACTGTTGCACATGTGGGTCATAGACCTCCCCCACATAAGGATTAAGTGGGTTGTGTACACATTTGGTGATTAAATATAAAAATTGGAAGGGAAGAATTAATCCCATCTTCACATCTGAAAAGGCTTAAAAATCTACATCCAGACTCTTTAAGGTTCCTTCCCCTCACCAGGATCATTATCCATTTAGGTTCCTTTTGTCACACTTCTGGGATTTCCTATATTGAGGGAGAATTCTGTGCTGAACATAGTGTGGAGGAATCCCATATTGGATGTATTGTAGAGACTGGGCAGGCCAGAATGGCAAGGGGGTGTAGGGAGATGAATTTCTCCTCTCAATCACAAGGACCAGTGTATCCAGAAACAGTAGCAAGAGAAGATATCCTAAAACTGGGAGCTCTGTTTGAGATAGGTTCTTTCATAGAGTGAGACAGGCTTGCAATTCTACTTCCTGTTTGAAAGAGTAGCCTTCCTTTCTCTTCCCCCTAGGGTATCAAGAGAAACAATCAATTAGCTTTTCTGAGTCACATTTTCTTCATCTCTACATGTTGAAGAATAATGATATATTATTTATTGAAAGGATTTTGTAGTTATGAAGGAAATTAAACTTTAAATTCTTTAGATTTCATGTCAGAAAGGTGTTATAGATAAAGCACTTACTATATTTCAGTAAAACATCTTAAAATGGTACATTTTCAAGCATTATCACTAGAAGGTTGGCCATAAAATAACAAGTATTCTTGGCCACAGCCAC
Source organism: Monodelphis domestica (assembly GCF_027887165.1). Lineage (NCBI taxonomy): Eukaryota > Metazoa > Chordata > Mammalia > Didelphimorphia > Didelphidae > Monodelphis > Monodelphis domestica. The sequence continues at coordinate 158,168,473 of NC_077229.1, read as the reverse complement.
TGAAGAAGATTGTTTAAGTCCTGAATGATCCTGAATTCCTGCCCTAAAAATCTACTTTTATGCACATCCTTTTTAATGTCATGGACTCTTGGCAGTCTAGTGAAATCTATTGTCCTATTCTCAGGATGTTTTTTAAATACATAAAGCTACAAAGGAAACCAATTATATTGCCAAAATGTTCTCTATAAAAATATTAAAAACATTCAGAGATTCCATATTAAGAACCTTTGTTTTGGGTAAAGTTCTTGAACAAAAATATGCTACTACTGATATTCCAAGATGAATATTCAGAATTTGTAGAACTGAATTCTTTGCTTTCTTCCCAGAAGGTAAATTTGGTTGCTGAAAAGAGAGGAGAACAGAGGATTTGCTGAAAAATCTGGCTGAAGAATATTTCCTTCTTTTGATGGTGGACTTTTTGCTCCAAAAAGAACAAAATAAGTCCATTTCTCAAAGGCCAAATGGTCTGGGCAGAAGTTAACTTTATCCCTTAGATATAAATGAAGTGAAGCCACTGGAAGTGTTATGATGTCATTTTGAAGACATTGAGATATCTGGCTATGCAGCCAATTGAAAAAAATTCCTCCTAGCCATGAGGTAGGTCAGCATAGAATGTCCATGTATGTATGTTCCAGCTCTTGCCATATTCCTAGAAATAGCTCCCTGCTTCTCCAAGTGGAAAAATCCCCATCTTAGCTGGTCCGAGTATGTGCTAAACTCCTATTATGAAATAATTTGTTTCTTATCTTATATATTTTATTGATTTAAAAATTCTATTTTGAGAAGAGATCATCAGGCTTTATCATACTGAGATTGGCACAAGTAGTTAAAAATGCTTTATTTAGAAATCAGCTCAGACACTACCCACATCATGAAGCCTTTCCTTATAATAGCCTTTCCTGTTGGCAGTGGCTTTCATGGCAAATCTCAGATCTTCATTTTCTGTATTTCTACTATATTTGCTATGTAATATTATGTAGAATAGTTTTCTGTTTATGAGTCTTCAATACCTACTGAGAGATGACTTGAAAGAGTGGATTGAGCCCAGATCTCAAAATAGGGAAGACTTGGGTTTACATCCCACTGCTGACATATATTGTCTTTGTGATCTTGGCCAAGTCACTTGATATTTTAAGACTAAATCAGAGGTATAAAGCTCCAATAAAAATAGATTCCTGATGATTCAGAAAATCACAAATCAACATTCTCTGCATTGTGTTATGTTTTGTTTGTTTTGTTAATCATTTCTCAATTATATTTTAAGTTGGTTTCAAAGGGACTAAGGAGTTTAAGCTCCCTAGTTAACTACTTTAAGTAAAGTTATTACTTTAAATAGACCTCTAAAAGTTTGAAAGGTGCCAACTTCCATTAGCATAGGGAATTTACTTCCCTGGTAGTTCTCCATACCAATCAAACCACAGATCCAAGCCCTATGCCTTTAAAAACTCAGATACTTGAAGGTTTCAACTTTGTATCTCCTTTCTGTGCCTAGAACATTGCTCTGCTCACAGTAGATTTGATGAAAGTGGGTAGGGGACAGTGAGGGATAGTATAAAAGCAGGACTTGCATTTTCTGAAATTTTGTGTTTCACACCAGTTAGCACCAGTTAAGCATAAACTGCAAAATCTGTAGTTTCAGCATTTGGTAAACATAAAGTGCAGAATCTATATTATTAATCAGTTATCCATTCTGTATTATTAATCACTGTACTGATTCTGTAATATTCTATACTGGGCACCAGCTTTGTGCTGTTTGGTATTATTAATTGCTCATAATGATCTGTGTTTATCTTAGTTCTGAACTGTTAGAAATTATTAGTTACTTATAGTAGTCATCTACTATACTATTGAGAAGATAGGTTTAACTCTCCCCTTGCCTATTTTTAAATTAATCAACCAAAAACTTAAATATCCCTACTTAAAACTAAGTAAGGGAGTTCCCAAGTCACTTACTAAAAAGAGAGTGAAAACTCCAGAGGCAACTGACCACCCCTTGGACAGTGCTAAGCAAATTGATAGACTTCAATTGGTCCCTGTAAAGTGGAGTAAGGGACAGGAGGTGATGTGGAAAAGGGACTATAAAAAGTCCAATAGGTTTTTGACTTGGCTTGGAGTTTCAGCTGGTGACTTGCCTCTTGGAGGTGGCTTTGGATTTGGACCTCTGTTTTGACTTGGGACTTTGGCTTTTGGATGGCTCCTGGATCTTCTCCTTTGGACTTTGTTTTGGGTGAGTAGCTGGCCTTACCTTACTGGCTTCTGGACAGTTCCTGAGGGGCCTCCTTTTCCTGGAGGAGGCTGCATTGGTGGAACCTTTGCATAAGACACCACAGGGTCCTCTGGCTGAGGGTTAATGAGCCCTGCTGGGGCTGAGCCGGGCACTAGAGCAACATTTAGTGTGAAAGGCAATACTGTATCAGCATGGAAGGAAGAAGGGATCACCAGCTCCTAATTGACAAATTTCCTTAGGATGGGCTTATAACACTTTACCAATTACTTTACAATTGATCAATTCCTCTGATAAAGACATCAAATAGGGAATATCAGATAGTATAGGATTTTAGGGCAGTTAATGAATCAATTATTCCTGAACATCCTATACTCCCCAACTATACCATCCTAACTCAGATCCCTGGTAACACTCTCTGGGTTTTGCTTTTGGACCTGAAAGATGCTTTCTTTTGCATTCTCCTCAGCAAAGACTACCAGTTTATTTTTGTTTTTGAATGGGCTTCACCCTCTGAACTACTTCATGGATTATCCTTTACCAAGAGTTCAGGGATAGTTCCCACCTTTTAGGGAATACCCTCAATAAAGACCAGAGAGATCTCCAATTAGATAAGAGTGTAATTATTTGGTATGTTGATAACATTTTAATTAGTAGCTCTAGTCATAAGACATCCCCCTAAGACACTGTTAAGACCCTTAATTTCTTGGTGGGAAGTTGCTACCAGGTTTTACTAAAGAAAGCCTAGATCTCCCAACAGCAAATGAAGGACCTTAGTTATTTATTAAAACCCACCTGAAGTTCCCTAGCCCCCAATAGGAAGCAAACTATCCTTTTCATTCCCCCACAAGTCACAAAGAAATAGCTATAAATATTTTTTGGAATGGCTGAGCTTTGTAGAATTTGGATTCTATAATTTAGATTAATTAAAAAACCCCTCTACGAGGCTACTACTGGACCAGACACAGACCCCATGCACTGGGGTCCAGAATAGCAGGCAGTCTTCTCCCCCTTAAGTCTGTGAAAAGGGAATTCTTTGTTCTCTTTGTCTATTTTGAGTTTACACTTATAAAAAGTTCAAGACTATTCTCTTTGCCTAGTTTGTGTTAACACTTTGGTTAACAATAACTTAAATACCTCTACTTAGTACCTCACTAGTATGTAGAGGGAATTTCATCCCCTCCCCCTCCGCGATTGCCAGCTTGGTTCAGCCCATTTTTCACATGCCAGCACTGTGTCCATGAATGTAAATAAAAGGGTGTGGGTGGAGCCCACCAAGCACTAATTCTCTGAGCAGGCAGGAGAGATGGATGGAGGATCTGGCAGGATGAGATACACATGGTCAGACTTAAGAGTAAGAAAGAGACATTAAATTTATGCTTATTTATCTTTTTCTATTTCTAGTGATAATTAATAAACTTTATGGAAAATAAGAACTTGAAGATATTAATTTAAATCTAACACTAGATTGTGAAGACAGGATTAACTATCCTTTGTCTACCTTTTGATTGAATCAACACAAGCTTGAACTAGGTAGAAGAGCTCAAAAACCACTTATAAAATTCACACACTCAGAAACTCAACCAGCCAGGAAATTGTGAACACTTTTGATGAGAATTCACACCTCCCTAAGGTGAGAAATGGATCCCACAGACACTGCCTCCTTGGGCAGTGCTGGGCAATTTGAAAGCTGTGATTGGCCCTTCTGAAGAAGGGAAGGGACATGAAGCCACTACAAAGGCCCTGCATTTCTGGGGCTGGGGAGGTCAGCTTCAAGAGTATCTCTGCTTCAAGAAAGAAATCAGCTTCAAGAAGAAAGTTGACTTAAGGAAGAAAGTTGGCCTCAGGAGTCACCTTCAGCTTGAGTCATCATCTTGACCTGCCCCTTGGAGGGAACTTGGGTGAGTAGATAGCTGGCTTTCCCTTGCTTTTGAAGTTCAACAAGTCCTGGCTGAGTTGAGCTCTGGAGAAATATTTAGTTAGATAGGCTAATGTCTTCTCTACCCTTTTGTATTTTTCTACTTTTACTCTTCCCACCTATTTTGTAAACAAAAGCTATTAAATGTCATTTAAACTTTGAACAATGATACTTTGAATTGGTGACCCCAATTATTATTTATAATTTTCATATATTTTAGTCAAACCATTAATTTTTAATTCCCACAAGTCTAAACTAACCATCACCCAATTCTGGCCTTGCCAAGTTTAGATAATCATTTCTCCATATTTGTGGATGAGAGGAAAGGGTTTGCCCTTGGAGTCCTCACTCAGACTTTGGAAACTGACCAATATCCTATGGTTTATTTCTCAAAGCAGTTACTGTTGCTTACCTCCATAGTGGCCATCAGAGTTCTGATGTTTGAGGAAGCAGCCAAGCTTTCCTTGGGACAGCTCCTAGAAGTACTGATCTTCTATAGAGTACAAAGCATTTTGGAGACCAAAGGCCACAGGTAGTTAATTAATGGAAGATTCAATATCAAGCCTTACTGCTAGACACAGCTGAATACATTCACTCCTTGACCCCTGCCACCCTGCTCCCTCTTACTGAGCCTAGCCTTGTCCATGACTGTGAGGAGCTAATTGATCTCATCTACTCTAGCAGAGCAGATTTCAAGGATGCCCCCCTTGATAACCCTGGTTATGATTGGTTGACAGGTGGGTCTAATTTTGTAGAAGATGGAATAAGGAAAGCAAGATATTCAGTGGTTAGTCTTAATGAGACCAGAGAAGCTAAACGACCTCCTCTAAACACTTCTGCTCAAAAAGCTGAGCTACGAGTACTCATTAGAGTTTTAAAATTAGCAGATGGTAAAAGACTAAATTTTCACACTAATTCCAAATGTGCCTTTTGTGTCCTCCATGCACATGGAGCAATCTGGAAAGAGAAGGCTACTGACAGCAAACAATTCCCCTGTGAAGCATGGACCTAAGATTTTACAACTCTTTCAGGTTGTTTGACTTTCTTTGGAGGTAGCAGTCTTGTAATGTCAGGAAATCCAGAAAATAGAATCAAAAGAGGCAAAAGAGAATAGAAAGACTAATACTGAAGCCAAATGGACAGCTAGGACCATTGTTATTTTGGCTTCTCTCCCATACCAGAAATCATGCCTGGGTACACAGGAGAGGAGAGAGAGAACAGTCAAGGAAGGATTTTAAGAGTTAGAAGGAAACGGTTGCCTCCAATCACCCACAGACCAACTTTTGGTTCCCTAGAGTCTCCAATGGAAGTTAGTGACAGGATTATACTAGACTACCCACTTGGGCCCAGAGGCCCTCACAAATCTAATCAGACCTTTATTCAAAGGCAAGGGATTTGGGAGCACCATCAAAAGGGTTTGCCAAAGCTATGCACAAGGAAACCCAGGAGGGTTAAAACCTCCTCCCGTCTCACAGTCAATCCAAAGGAGGTCTTCCCTTCCAGGTGAATACCAGCAAATTGATTTCACATACCTCCCACCTTGACTATATTAAAAAAAAAATTCTTTTGTGTTTTGATGATACGCTTACTGTCTGGGTTGAACCTTTTCCCCAGTCATTCTGTAAAGTCCCAGGAATTAACTAAGGCCCCTTTAAAAGAAGTTATATCCAGATATGACCTATTGCACTCCCTTCAGATGATAATGGACCACACTTCTCTTCTCAAATTACACAACAAATAGCTGAAGCTTTAGGAATAAAGTACTATCTATATTTAGCCTGGCATCCTTAGGCATCTTGGAAAGTAGAAAAAATTAATCTCACCTTAAAGCAAATCCTCACTAAGATATTTTAGGAAGCTAAGTTGGATTGGCTACAAGCCCTCCATGTGGGCTTATTCAGAATTCATATTATTTCCAAAGCTGGGCTAGGAATCAGCCCCTTGGAACTTTTCTATGGGAGGCCCTTTTTGACCACTGACTCTAGCAGTCACTATTGTTCAACAAAAATAGTTGAGTGATTCTAAACCATGCTTGTCAGGGTTGCCTTGCAGGTAGAAACCAGGATCCAGCTCATCTTGTGAATACTCACTATAAGTTAGAAAACTGTCAGAGACTCAACACTTCTGGACTGACTGGAGAAGTTGTTTGGGACTTGAAGAAGGAATACCTATGGAATTATATCTCACTCATATGTCAACCCCCTGCCCTAATCGCTCTATGGCTTTTCTCTTCTATTTTCAAATTCTGTGAAATCTTTCTAGTAACCATCCAGTCCCCACCATGACCATACCTCCTTGAGCCTTCAATGAATTTTATTCAGGGTTCAGGCCTTCTTTTCCTCTGTGGATGACACCTATATTATTGGCTACCCCATTTTTGGTCAGGAACTTGCTCCCTGGTATATGTATTTTCTTCTCTCAAGACCTTGGACACTGCATTCCCTGTCCCCTTCCTGCTCATCTAGTTTGGGTGTATTTCTACCATTAAAGTACCTTCATCTAAGTCTCTCCTATTGAACTTAAGCTGATTTGACCATATCTAGTTATTTTGTACCTACTCTTAGTTACATATATTGAAATCCCAGTGCCAATATTTCATGGAAAATATATATTAAAGTTTATGTATTCAATAGAAAATAGCTCTTATCTCTTTAATTTGCTACAAGTAAAATTATTTAGTCTAGGTATTTCATCTGTTGTTGTTATGCTGGCAACTTGACCTAGTTTGAATCAGTAGAATTAGAAGTCTAATTTTAGTCCCAAGTTAAGTAGCTAATAAATTCTCAGAAGAATTACTTTAAATTATTTTTTCCTGCCCTACCATATGAAATCATCTGATTTCTCCATCAAACTCTTTTTTTCCCTCACAGCTTTCAGTCTTTGACAATCTGGAGCAACTATTAGCACTAGTCTCACTTTCCTAGCCTTTTCTATGATCTGACAATTTCTTTCCTTTATATTCCTCATTAGTTTTCCTCCCATCTGCAAATTTCCTTCTCAAAACAGCTCCCATTCTTCTATAGAGAGAATGATTAGTTAGCTGTGATGATGAAAGTAATTTAGGTAAATTTATTTGTAATATTAAACTTCTGGGTTTCTTTGGGAAGCTCACCATTCCTTATATCTAACTATTAATTTTCTGTTCTCTGACAGCTTGATTTTGACACAGGACAGAGACAGCTTCTTAAGATTTTCTTCAGGACACACAGCACAAGAGCAGCAACACAGGCAACAAATAAGGGATAGGGTCAAACCCTCAGGACTTGGCATCTACTACTCCCTCCAGGTTCAAATCCAGAGAGAGACAGATATTCTCCAACAGTCTCTGAGTTTTCAGCTCAACTCCCCCTCCAGCAATCCAGAATCTTTTCCTGCTGGTCTCATGCCTTTGTGTCCTGCAATCCTAAACTTATCTCTTCCTTATAACAGATTTCAGTTTGAGTTTATATCTTTGGAAATGGGCAAAAGGGTAAGAGAATGCAGATTGGGTTATTTATGCTTATTTAGTCAGTCAATAATCATTTAAAACATTTATTGTTACATGCAATAATAAATTTTAATCCAGGACAATCCTGAGGGACTTATGAGAAAGAATGCTATCCACATTCAGAGAAAGAAAATGGAAGTAGAGTTGCAGAAGAAAAATATAAAATCAGTCATGTGGTTCAATGGGTATATGATTGGGAATTTAGACTTTAAATGATCATTCCACTGAACATATTAATACTATGGAAATAGGTTTTGGACAATGATACATGTATAACCCAGTTGAATTGTTCATCAGCTCGGGTGGGGTGGGGAGGGAAAAGGGGAGGAAAAGAATATGAATCATGCAACCATGGAACAGTATTCTAAATAAATAAATTAATTAATAAAATTTTTTTAACAATTATTTCATGGCATTTTAGGATTCAGATTTTCTTCCTCCTTCCCTTCTCCCCTTCCTTGAGGTGGTAAATAGTCTGAGATAGGTTTTACCAGGACTTTCATGCAATACATATTTCTATATTGCTCATGTTGTTATAGATGACACATATAACACATAAAAAAAACTCATGAAGAAAATAAAGTGAAAGATGGCATACTTTGATCTGCAATCAGACTCCAATAGTTTCTTCTTTGGCTGCAGAGAGTATTTTTCATTATGAGTCACTTGTGCTTATTTTGGAAGCTTGCTTAGCTGATAATAGTTTATTCCTTCACAGTTGATCATCACATATTTCTGTTACTATGCCATCATTAAAATTATCCTGAGAGACTGATTTTTAGGTAAGAATATAAATTTATTGATTATATCAGTTTTATTGGTTAGGCCAGCATCATAACTGATAAAGTGATGTGTCTTTATGACTCTCTCAGGGACCAGGGATGAACTGAGTTGTATCAGACACTCTAATAAATAGATTTTTATGAATTCATTATTCAGCCCCTCTCTTGACTATCCCAAGACATCTTTAATTGGAGATAGCTAAATAAGAAGTGGTTCATCCACCTATCTACCCCTTCCCATCTTCACAGGTAGACAGGTCATGCTTTATCTCCATTTATTAAATTCTCTTAAAAAGGAAGACATTCTTTGGGATTACAAAGAATGAAAAAAAATGCAAAAAGCAGCAAACTGGATGGTATTTCTGACCCAGATCCCAAATACAGGAATACACAGTAATTCTCCCAAATATAAAGGAATTAATACAGTGTATGAAAAATACATTTTCACAATCTCCCTTCTGCTTTTTGGTGAATCTGATATCTACTTTCCACAGTTAAGCATTCCAAATATGATGACTACACATTTCATGGAAGGTCTAAATACAATGCTTGGGTGTTTCATAGAATTATGTCACAAATGATTGATAGTATTGACAAGGGAGCCATTAAGGGCAACTCCCCTTCTGGTACAAGGGTCTAAAAACAAAATAAAAGCACATGGGAGAGATATGAAAGGGAGAGTTGCCTAACCCCTACTGTATAGATTGTTATGTCCAACTCCTCAAAGTCTCATGATATAACAGTCTTATTTCTGAGCCCCTCTGCTATTGCTGCCATATTGTTTAATCATATGAGTCATGCTGGTCCTCAGGACAGTAGCTGTGGCTGCTTTCTCCTGGTCCACAGTAACTGATAACCTCTTTCCCTGAAATTGCTCAAAAAATAGCTCTTACTACAATTTAACCCATTGTTAATACTAAAATTAACACAATTACTAAAATTTTGCATTGTCAATAGTTAAATCAAATGTAAGAACTAACTCAAACTTTAGGATTCTAAACAATTATGAACCTCTCTACTAAAGAATTTGCATTTCTGTTGGAGGGGATGTGACAAAACTGGGACACTAATGCAGTATTGATGGAGTTGTGAACCGAGTCAACCATTCTGGAGGGCAATTTGGAACAATGCCCAAGGGATTATAAAACTGTGCATCCCTTTGATCCAGTAATATCACTACTAGGACTGTAACCCAAAGAGATTAAAAAAGGGGGGAGGGGAAGGACCTACTTGTGCAAAAATATTTCTATCAGCCCTTTTTGTGGAGACAAAGAATTGGAAATTGAAGGTATATTCATCAATTGGGGAATGAATGAACAAATTTTGGGATATGCTGGTGATGGAATACTATTGTGCTATAAGAAATGATGAATAGGATGATTTCAGAAAGATTTAGGAAGACCTACATGAACTGATGCAGAATGAAATAAGCAGAACCAGGTACACAGTACACAGCACTAGAAATATTATGGGGTGATCAACTGTGCAAAACTTAACTACTCTCAGCAATAAAATGATCCAGGATAATTCTGAGGGATTTATGACAAAGAATACTATCCATCCCCAGAGAAAGAATTGGTAGAGTTGGAATGCAGAACAAATCTTATATTTTTTCACTTTAATCTATCTGTGTTTTTATTTTGGGGTTTTGTTTTTATATCAGTATTCCCTTACAACTATGAACAATATGGAGATGCATTTTGCATGATAATATATGTATAATCCAGATCAAATTGCTTACCATCTCCAAGATGGGGAGGGAAGGAAGAGAGATAGTTTGGATCTTATAACTTAAGAAAACTAATGTGGAAAATTGTTTTGTGCAATTGGTAAAATAAAATGTATTTATCAAAAATACATGTTTTATGCTTTTTGCTGTTTTTTACTTCTGTCTGAACAAAAAACCTGTTTTGGAAAACTGCCAGTTACAAACATAAAGGAACACAGTTGACATTACCCATTTTTTTCAACTTGGCATTAAAACATACTTAATGCCTTTGAAACAATTAGAAACAGGTTTGAAATATATGTAAATCATCTGATCATTTTTACTTTCTTCAAAAGCTTTCACTTCAATTATTCTCACTTTTGTTATTTGTTATTGTTTATTTAATCTTCTCCAATTTTAATTCTCAATCCCTCCACAGGAGGATGAAAATATGCAAAGAATCTTATGCTGCAAGAGTCTTAGATATCACTCTCTGCAAACACGTGGCTTATATGCCTAACCCCGATGATGATATACATGAATTCACCAAAAATTTCTGCCTTTTTTATTATAACAATAAATTTGGGATGGGACTTTTAAAAAGCTAGGCAAATTATATTACATTGTAACAAGAAGCTATTTATAGTCAAACATAACCTGCCCCAAATAAATTAATCATGCCCAAATAAACTAGATATTACACTTAGAGTAGTACTCTTAGATCTTTTGCACACCCTTGTGTAATCTGTTTGCATTACAGAATATAATCCATACACGCATTGATATTGTAATAAATAATAAGTCAAAATTTCACTTAGGAATAACAAAACATACATCAATTTTATTTAAGAAAAGTGATTACACAGAACTCTAACAGAATAAAAAATGCTGCTGATGTAACTTTATGAAACAGTGAATTATATCCTGGCTTAGATATTAGCAAATCATTGCCTAATTGTAATATTCTGAGATATTGGAAATATATTAAATAAATAATGACAGATGATAGGGCCAAATACTTATCTATTTGATTGTGTTAGTCTGTTAGTACATTAGTATTTACATATGTACATAGGCTTGTATCTGTACAGATTTACATATGTTCAAATATAATACATTGTTTTGATTTCTGTGCAAACTGATGCAGATAAGAAATTTTCTTTGAACTTTCCACAGACATTTATACTTACATCAGTATGAATTTTGTGTGTTGCAATTATGAATGTGTTATATACTTACCCAATCCATGAGATTTTCTTCTACATTGTGTTTCTGTATAGCAAATGCATGTATATATGTGTGAAATTAACATGTATGCTGCATTCTTAGATGACCTCATGAACACCAGTCCAAAATTTTCAAATACTTCCCATGTCTTTTGATGTTGATTGTAGAAACATATGTAGCTTGGTTTTTTCATCTGTGCTGGATACACTTGTTGCCTGTCATCTGCTCTTGATTGAAGTACCATGTTCTTTAACATTCAGGAACATATAGGAAAATGCATGCATGAAAGACTTTAATGTGCATGTAATATTGAATTTTGTTTCATTGTGCATGGATGTAAGGTATGAATTCTTCATGTGTGCATGTCAGTATTTATGAGTTGTTCATGTGTGGAAGTAAGCTATTTCATATGATCATCTTCATGTGTGGGTATAAGTAGTATGTTGTATTGTTTAAGTTCTTAGATGTATGTTATGATTATAAATTTGATGTTATCTCAGTTGATGTTTGATTTTCACCAGGGATATTTTTATTGGTATTGTTTACTTCTCTTTGATGTTCATATTAAGATTTGTACAAAATTCAATCCCTGTGCCCAATCTGCATTGAAAAAAAGTTTTCTAAGTATGTTTTTATCTGTTTTATGCTTTTTTCATGAGTGTTTACTATGCTTCTTCTACCTGAGGCTCTTATTTCAGTTTGTATCTGCACAATGATTTTTTAAAATTTATTCATCTAGTTCCTTCACATGTTTCTGCCTTTCATTTGATATTTTGCTTGGTTTGCTCTCATCATTACCCACAGACTTAATATATTTAGTTTTCTGCATCACCAGTGCATTATCGCTTTTCTGGTCTTTCTCTTTCTTTGTACCAGCATGTCTCTTACTATTTTGCACCTCATTCACTATTCTCTTTCTATCTCCATGCACCAAACTAAATAAATTATGCTTCTGACTTCATAAATCCCTTCTTACAACATCTGAATATTTGGGTTTAGTTCCTGCATTAATAGCTGCATGCATTTCCTCAAGACTTGGTGTTTACTGATTAGATTTCAAACTGTAGTGCCTGAAGCAATTATTTCTCTGCTATTTGTATTGTTTTCCTTGTGTGTTCTTATTATTTATCCATATTTCTTTTTGAGAAAGCAATCTTTTATGAGGTGACCAATTTTATGACAAAAGAAGCATTGTCTGGTTTCCCTTTGTACTTTCCTTTGCTGGTAAGAAGGTTTTGTGTATTTGACTGTATTAAGATTTTTAATTTCTTGTATTTCTTTTTGCTTTAGATTCTGTTCTGTGTCCTGTAATTTTTGTTTTAATTCTGAAACCTGTCTATTTTGATCTATAAGACCATCATAAAGATATGATGCAGAATCTTGAAGCTCTGACAGAGTCATCATATCATATTTAGGAAAAATATTTCTTAGGTATGATGTGCAACCCCTAAGAAATTGCTTTCTGACATGAGCTCCTGACTCTTCTGAGTTCTTTTCTATTCCCATAATAGATTCTGCAGTTTTGGAGAGGTGGTCAATGAATGTGTCAGGGTGCTCCATTTTTTCTTGGAACAATTTATCAAATTTACTTCATGCATTAGGCTTGAAGCAAAACATTTTGATTGCGTGGGGCAAATCCTCTCTGCATTTATGTCATGCAAACTGGGTTAGAGAAGTTAAAATCTTCTCTTTGCTCCTCTGTTGGCCAGCTAGTCAGGGTGCTATTAGCTCTCATTTTTTTCAATAAACTGATGATGTTAAACAACTCTGAAAGAAGGAACTTTGTATCATTAAAACTGGGCTCAAAGATCCAAAATACCCTTTTTAGCTCCTTGTGTGATCTATGGAGCTCTGAGATAAATTTTGGGAATATTTTCCTAATGGAATCCAATTCCTGTGTGGTGAATTGTTTGTGGACTTTGGAGTGTAACACTCCTGCTGTGTCTGAGATCTTTGTGATGTCCTTCAAAGGCAAAATTTTCTCAGCATCTTTGTTTTTACTAGTGTCCTTATCTTTGTCATTTCCCTGTGCACTTGACTTATTATTCTTGGCCTTCTTTTCCTTATCTTTAGTTACATTGTCTGCCTGTCCATTTCCCACTTTGATCTGATCTAAATCCTTTTTCTTTAAAAATTCTTCACACATATTCTTTACAAGATCTTCTAAGTTAGTGTCCACTACCATGAGTTGTGCTGCTGTCCTTGGTACCATAAACTTATAGATATTCTTCATGTAAGTGTCTGTATGGCAGCCATGGTACAGATGTAAGCCTGATTAATCACTTTCCATGAGATGGTATTGTTTTTGAATGTTATGTTCATCAGGAATGTAGTACTATATTGATCATAGTGCTGTATAAGATATTATATACCCAGTAACAGGCAATTATGGCTAGCACCATCATACCACACACGATCTGCTTGAACATTGTGTCTTTTCTCTTGGCTTCCTCACTATAGGCACTCTTTTCAGGGTTCCAAATTTTATTAGAGAATTAACTTGACAGTGATGATGTTTGAAAGATCAAATCTTTCAATCTGCCAACCTCCTTCCTTCCTCCCCTTCTACTTCTGCTTCCTCCCTTCCTGTCCTCCCTCAATCCTCCCTTCCCCCATCAGTTGATTCTTCTGTTGGTATCACTGAAATCAGCTCTGAGCAAGTATCTTGGTATATCAAACAGATAACTCTCTCTTTGACAAGTTTAAATAAGAGGTTTTATTTAGGAGAAGGGGAAAGGTAGGGAAGTTGATAGGAGAGAGGGTTTGTGTATCCCTAATCCTAAAATATTCCTAAATTGAAGGATAGTGGAAGAGAGTCTAGAATTGGGAAGATGACAAGCAGGTTTGACGATTTTAGTCACTTGAGTCTTGTAGGTGAAATCAGTGAGAGCAGAATCTTTCCAGTCCTTACTCCTTCTTGTCTCTAGAGCAAGAGACCCAGTCCATCAGTTTGGATGTTCTTTCTTCAACCATCCTTCCCGGTCATCATTTTATTTAAAATGTTTTCCTTGATTGACAGTTCTGTAGGTCTTGCTTCTCCAGATATGCTGTAGGCTTTTTGATTTTCTCATCCACAATTAGGGGAATAAATAGGGGAATAAAAAGAATTATTTCAGGTCAAATATCTTTGGTGTGATACATCAATACCTTAGATATTTCAGCTATAAACCATTAGATAAATATTTAATACAGTCATTATATATTTCCCTGATCAAATGCTCTTATTAAGAGGAATTTTCTATGAGAGGAAGAGGCAGGAACAAAATACCCATGCATTAAAATGGTTCTTTGCAGCACAGAATGCTTCATTTGGCTTCAGGTAAGAGCCACAGGCAAGTTCCACACAAAAGCTTTTTTTTTTTTTTTTGGCCATATTATATGGTCAATTTTTGTGAAGATGCTATGCACTGCTGAGAAACAAAGGTATATTCCTTCCTATTTCAATTCAGTTTTCTCCAGAGATCTATCATATCATGCCTTTCTAAAATTCAATTTATTTCTTTAACTTTTTTTCTTGTATATTTTTGTTTGGATTTATCTACTTCTGAGAGTGGGCTACTCAGGTTCCCCTATAAATTATTTTATCTATTTCCTCATGTAACTCATGTAACTTTTCCTTTGGGAATTGGGATGCTATGCATATTTGTTTAGTAATGATATGATTTCATTGTCCATAGTGCCTTTTGCCAAGATGTAATTTCCTTGTCTCTTTTGATTAGATTAACTTTTACTTTGCTTTGTCTGAGATCATGATTGCTACTCCTTTCTTTTCACTTTAGCTGTGGCAAAATAGATTCTGCTCCAGGCCCTTACTTGTACTCTGTGTTTTTTTTTTCCATGCTTAAATGTTTTTCTTATAGGCAGCATATTGTGGGATTCTAGTTTTTAATCAGCTCAGCCATCCTTTTCTATTTTATAGGTGAGTTCATCCCATTCACATTTATAGTTATGATTAATAATTGCATATTCTCTCTATTTCATTTTCCATTGTTTACCCTTTCCCCCCTGTCCCTTTGTCTCTATCTCAGTCTCTCTCTCCTCCCTTTTGGCCTTTCCTTGTTCACTGATATTTGTTTTCAATGACCACCTCCCCTAATTTGCCCTCCTATTTGTCCACCCTCCTTCCTTTATTCTCCCTACTCTTCTGCTTCCCAGTATGGTAGGTAGGTTTCTATAGAATTTTAGCTAAGTCAAGGAGATTACCAGAGAATCCAAAGAAATAGAATTCCATATATGAAGGACATCCAACAAAAATGCATTGAGTCAGGAAATGGATTTTTCTTTTAAAGGAACAGTAAGGAGGACAATTTAATTAAACTTTAGGTGCATGTAGAAGAATAAAGTACCTGGAAAGGAAGGAAGATATGACTGTTCCTTAAAATATTGATTCTGATTAACTCATTTGCTAAAAAGAAAACCTCTCTGCCCTCCATGTTTCTGAGGCATGGAGACCAAAATGTTGTCCAGGGCTCCAGGGAGCTTATCATGGAGCTTATAAAAAAAGATACTGCCCTGATGTTATACTGAATGATATGCTCTTAGTAGCCATTTATTTCCTTTTGGATTTATCCTTTTTTATTGTAGGGCACATAACCTCTTTTGTGATATTCAAGATGTTCTGTGAAATGAAATGAAAATAGAGCTTTGGAGCAGTAATGATTGACAGGAGAGTCCTCAGTCTGCCACTTAAGAAAGATAATTTTTTCAACATGAAGAGTAAAAAGCTTTCTTTGATGGCTGTCTTGGAGTCAGTGGGGTATCCTGTCATCCAAATGGGCTAAGAAACAGCTTTCTACAACTCACTTTTTAGAGTAATTATTGTCTTTAAGTGTGAACATCCAAGCATGCAAAATGGGGCAATAGTTAATAATTGTCAGATATTGAATTAATAGAATGAGTTGAGATAAAAGGATTTTAGACACTGGGGCCCATTTGCAGCTCATGCCTGATTCTGTAGGTAGTTTCAGATGAATCTGCCTGTTCTAAGCTGGTTGGAAAACCAGCAGGAAAGATCTAGGAGGCATATGGCTTTGATAGAAATATTTTCTGACATTTGCTACTCTCTCCAGTATCACTGACCTTATTCTGACAAACTAATCTGTACATATCTCTGCAACAAAAGAGGAAGGCGGCAGGCCCATTTTTAACAAACAGAAATGTGCAATAAATCACAAATTTTTGTGTTTACTGAATTGAGTCAGGCCTAATTTTTTTTCAGGCTGCAGAGAAAAATAGTAAAAAATATTTCTTGAATCTTGAGTATTTTGGAATTTCCAGGTTTGAAAATGTCGTGGAAGTTTTGGTTGGGTGATTAATCCTTCTGATATAATGTGAGTTGTCTTAGAAATTTTTAAAAATGCAGTTCTATTTAAAAAGTTGTACTACAATTTTATGAAAATTTCAGTTTTTAAATTTTATATTAATTTTTATGTATTCATTTACATATATTAATTATGATTTAAATTTATGTAAATTTAAGGTATTTTCTGTCTTTTTTTTTGCCAAGCATTAAAGAACCAAAAAGACACAAAAGAGAGCAACTTTCATATTCTGGTTGGAAAGAAACCAGTGAATTATAGTCTGAATTTTACATTTTAAGGCCCAAATTCATTTCTCCTAACAAAACATTTTCTTACTAGATTAGTGAATTACACTTATAAAGCTCTTTAAGGTTTACAAAATTTCTAGAGTAGAGATTCTTAACATATTTTTCTGACATGGACCCCTTTGTCAGTTGAGTGAAATCTACTTTCTCAGAATAATATACTTAAATGGATAAAACAAACAGGAGTATAGAGAACACAAATTATATTGAAATATAGTTATCAACAATTTTTAAAAAACATGGAAACTAAGTTAAGATCCATGCTTGATTCAGTGTTCAAATTCTGATCCTGATGCTCATTACTTGTATGACCATGGACAAGTTATTTAACTTCTTGGGGCCTCAGTTTCCTCATTTCCTAAATGGAGAGATTGGCTTAGGTTGCCTCTGAAGTCCCCTTTAGCTTTAAATCTATGATTGTATGATCAAATAAATATTTTCCTCTGTCTGGTAGGTAGTGAAAGTACTATTATCTTCATTTTAAAGATGAGAGAACTGAGATTCAGATAGTGACCTGTTCCTGGTCACAGAGCTGGTAAGAATAAGAGTTAAGATTTGAAGTAAAGCTTCCTAACACTAAATCCAGTATGCTTTTCCCTTTGGGTTTTGCTCTCTTTATTTATTTTTTAAAATATATTAAAAAAAACTCTTACCTTCCATCTTAGAATCAATATTGTGTATTGGTTCCAAGGCAGAAGAGTGGTTAGGGCTAGGCAATGGGGGTTAAGTGACTTGCCCAGGGTCACACAGTTGGGAAGTGTCTGAGGCCAGATTTGAGCCTAGGACCTCCTGTCTCTAGGCCTGACTCTCAATTCACTGAGCTACCTAGCTGCTCACAGGATTCTATTCCCTTTAGGGAGATTATCCTATACAAAGATTCATCTTCTATTAATTTAGTGGACCAAATGATCAGGGCTATTATATAATTTTCTCATTTGGCATTCTAATTGGGGAAAGGATTGAAATATTTTTACATAATAGAGTTACAAGCAGTATGTGAATTTTAGATTTACTCCACCCTGCTTAGTCTAACAAAACAGGAATGTCTACACCCCTACTTAAGGATTAAGTATTGAGAAGGATGGCCTATGACAGACATGTGCTAGCAAATGACAAATCAGACTTCTGGGCTATCCTAAATCAAGCTTAAGCTACCATTGGTACATGTGAGATGCAAGAAGTGATGTAAAAAATGGTCTATATATTTCACATCACATTCACTCACTTGGGCCCTTTTCGCAGAGAGGTGGCTCTGGCGGCAGTGTGCTGAGTGTCTTGGCATCTTGGCATGGTTGCAGTTATTGTCTGGGTTTGGCAGTGAGTGTTCTGTCGGAGTTTAGGCTGATTCTTTTTTTTCCCTTTATCTTCCAAAACACTATCCTCTTTGGAAGCCTCTAATTTGCTCAGGAGACCTCGTGACAGAGGTCTTTGAATTCCCCCTGGCACAGGCTAGGCCAGAGAAATCCTATGCCCTTTTCCTTCTTTCTTCATCTTAATTCCTTCCCTCTATATTAATTAAACCACTAGAAAATTTCCAACTGACTTGAGTATTTTCTTTGGAATTTTCCCTGGTGACCAATTAAATTTATATTCAGTCACAACCCTAAATTTACCTTTACAGTCATAAAAGTCTCTTTTGACTTTATCTCAACATTTTGAGGAGAACTAAGAGAATGATTAAGGTCATATTATTCCTCTACTCTAAATAAACTTTAGCAACTCCCTGTTGCTTATTGAGTTAAGTTAAAATTCCTTTGACAGACATTCATTTCTCACTACATTATAATCCATTCTTATCTTTCCATCCTGACATAATACTAAGATACTTTATATATTCTTGGCAATATGGAACTATCATTTCACTATTACCCAAATGTTCTGAGATTTTCAGCCTCCATACCTTTAAATTCACTGAACTCTTTCCTTGAAAAATCCTCTGCTCTCTTCTTTGTCCACTGAATTCCTATAGCCTTTTAAAGCTCAACTCAATTGGCACTTTATCTATTAAGGCTTCCCTCATTCCACTAGTTGCAAATAATTTTTCTCTGCCACACCTCACATAGAATTTTCTTTTGTATGATAATAATGATAAAAATAATAACAAATGACTATCATTTATATAGTCCTTTAAGGGTTGCATAGTGCTTTACCATTTTATTCCATTTGAGCCTCTGGAGGAAGGTATGATTATTATTTTCATTTTACAAAGAAAAAATTGAGCAAAATAGAGGTTAAATGACTTGTCTAGGGTTACTTAGATGGTAAGTGTTTAAGGTTAGAATTGAATTCAAGGCCTTCATGAATCTAGGCCTAGCACTCTGTTCTCTATATTACTTAGCTATACTAATAAGGTATTGTTTTTACTATTTATCATGCCCTTCTATTAGAATGCCAGTTCCACGAGAGCCCAAATGTGTGTTATTTAAGTTTTTTAATCTCTCGGTGTCTACTTAAGTATGTTTTATATATACTTTTGTCATTGTTGTTCAGTTATTTTTCCTGTTGTGTTTGACTCGTAGTCCCATTTAGGGTTTTCTTGACAAAGACACAGGAATAGCTTGCCACTTTTTTCTCTAGCTAATTTTATAGACATGGAAAGGAAACTGGGACAAATAAAGTTATGTGATCTTCCTGGGATTGCATAGCTAGTGAAAGTCTGAGGCTGGATTTGAACTCAGAAAAATGAATGTTCCCAATTCCAGGCCCAGGAGATTTTCAGAAGCCATTCTTAGAGGTAATGCTACACACTTTTGTCTTTATTACCTAGAATCATTCCCCCTTCCCTGTCCACTGATTTTCTGCTTGTTGTGTAGTGCATAAATATATCAGAAAGGCATATTTTAAGTCAAACAACACAGTAGAAACATGATGCCACAAAGAAAGGACTACATTTGAAGTTAGAGGTTAAAATTCTGACATAATTACTTAATGTAGTACATTGGGCAAATGGCTTAACCCTTCTGAGTCTTTGTTTCTTTATCTATAAAATAGGGTGATGGTGTCCCATTTTGAGAAGACATATTGAGGTAGCTAGGTCTAGTGGAAAGATTCTAATATTTGTAGTCAGAGGACCAAGAGGATTTGAATTCCTGGGCTGTATACATATATGTATATATATATATATATATACATACACACATGTATATATATTTATTGATTACTGCAGATCAATCATTTAAGCTCTGTAGTTTTCAGTTTCCTCATCTGTAAAACGAGGTATTTGGGCTAAATAGCCTTTGAGATCCTTTCTAGCTCTAAATTAATAATCTGATCACCCCATAATTTTGTCTTATGTATATATTTCTTCAGAATGAATGATACACATTAAAGCCAGTGTAACTAAAATAACAGAATTGAACACTGAGAAGATATATTATTTAAGAGCTTCTTTACTACCTAGATCTCTAATTGTTGGACTCCCTAGAAAATAATCCAGTTTTTCTCTTGACCTCAGTGATCCAAATGGAATAATTATTGAGAAAAATGAATCTGTCCTGCTTTTTATCTCTCATTGCTACCAAATTCTCCTGGTTTTCACCATCCTGACTTCTAGACTAAATGACAAAAAATGAGGAATAGAATAAATATATCTCGTCAGCTATGGATTTGCTTGATTGCTTACAGCTTCTCCCTGCAGGGGTTCAGCAGCCTTCCTTGATTAGGAGAAATGGCCCTGTGCATACCCTGTCAAAGACTCTCAGCCTGAACATTTAATAGGGGAGGAAACTCATTTGAGAGACATGAATTTTCTGTGAACTCCATTAAGCAACAAAGCAGCAATGCATTAACAGGGTCAGATTTCCTGGAGATATAATCTCCAACTACTTGGGGGCCACACAAGGTGCCTTTCACAGTATACTGTTTTCCATGTTCATAACTGTGATTATTTCGAGATAACAGATTCATCTGGGGAGATGGAGACATCTCTTCTACATTTTAATGAATTTATCATTCTTCCTCAATTTATTTTCCTTATTGCTTATTCAATTTCTTCTCTTTATTCTTCTTCACATATTGGGTGCCACATTTATTTGGATTGATACAAGGAGACATATTTTAAATGCTGTCTAGCATGTACAGCAGATTTTTGGTAGATAAAAAAAAACTATTTTCTTCTTTCCTAAAAAATTTAAAGCAATATTGTATTTTCTTCACCCTACTTAGCTAAATGTATTCCCTATCAGTATTTCAGGTAGCATTTATTTTCAAGGGTAGCCCATGGTTTTCAAATTGCTTTTTTCAAATGAATAAAGTTGGTCATAGAATTTCTGACATGGTCTCAGATAAGAAGCAATTTCATTGCCTAGGAAAAACTGGGCAGGGCAGAAGTAGGGATAGGCCCATGCTACACTCCCCCCCCCCCCTTCCCTGCTTTTCTTTTCTTTTTTGCCATTTTGATGAAACCTCCTCTATTTTACTGCAAGGAGGAAGGAGAAATGTTTTGTTGTAAAGCTGACATTTGTGATTCTGGTTGTCTTTATTATCAGCATCCAAATGTGTGGGGATACAGTTTTATGGGGTAGGATATTGGTGGAACTGCAGATGTCAGCCAACTGGCACCATTGGTTAGCCACTATAATCCCCTGTTTCCCTCAGGCCAGTGATCAATACTTAACTTACTTTCTTCTGGAACAGAAGCCATTTTTCTTTCATACTTTGTTTTTCTCCCAATACAGGCACTCCCAAATCCTTTCCTCATCCAGTCTCTTTCTATATTCTTTTTCCACATTATTAACAAGAGTGGGGGTAGCAAGGTATAAATCGAATATTGATATTAGAGCTAGAAAGAACTCAATTCAAATTTTGCCTGACCCCTACAAGCCATAGTTACAGTAAAACTACTTTCTGAGATTTTTCTTTTGCCCAATAGATAGTCTGCATCCATAGAGAAGTACAGAGAATTCCCACACAGGAAATCATAAATCCTTGATATATTAGTATATTAACACAAGTAAAAGGTAGTAAATTTGACCTTGAATTGAATAAGTCTTGACTAATTATATAGCAAGTGGATTGCAAAATAGAATTTGATAGAAGTGCTTTAGTATTTCTTTTTTTATATATTTAAGAAATGATGCCTTTATTAGAGGTCCTTGTAAAAATTTTTTTACACCATTATGATTATTATGTAGTACTCTCTCTCCTATTTATCCCTTTGTAGTTTCTGACCATTGACTCCCCCAATATGTTATTTTTCTCTTTTTTTTGCTCCATTTCCTTCTCTTATTCCCTTCCTCCCCTACTTTTCTATAGAGTAAGACAAATTTCTATTGCCAAATGATTATGCCCTTCCCTCATTAAGTGAATTCCAATGAGAGGTTCAAGTTCTCTCCTTCCACTTCCCCCATCTTCCCCTCCACTGTCAAGCTTTCATGCCTCTTTTATGTGCAATAATTTACCCTATTCTGTTTTTCCCTTTTTCCTCCTCCCAGTGCATTTCTTTTTCTTATGCTTTAATTTAAGTTTTTTACATAATCCCATCATATTCAACTCAGACCCTTGTCTGCTGTCTATTTATACTCACTCTAATTGTTCTAATAATTATAAAGTACAAGAATCATCTTCCTATGTAGGTATATAAACAGTTTAACCTTATTGAATGCCTTTTGATTTCTCTTTCCTATTTCTACTTCTCTTGAGTCTTGTATTTGAGAGTGAAATTTTCCATTCAGCTCCAGTATTTTCATTAGGAATGTTTGAAAGTTCTCTATCTCATTGAATATCTATTTTTTTCTCCTGAAGGATTATGCTCAGTTTTGCTGGGTAAATGATTTTTTGTTGAAGTTATAGATCTTTTGTTCTCTGGAATATCATATTCTAGGTCCTCCAGTCCTTTTAAGGAAAAGCTGCTAAATCTTGTGGTATCCTGACTGCGGCTCCATAATATTTGAATTTTTTCTTTTTGGATGTTTGAAATATTTTCTTCTTGACCTGGGAGATCTTAAATTTGACTATAATATTATTGGCAGTTCTTCTCCTTTTGGGATCTCTTTCAGGAGGTGATTTCTTTCTATTTATATTTTCCCCTCTAGTTCTAGAATATCACGGCAATTCTCCTTGATTACTTCTGGAAAGATGATGCCCAAGTCCTTTTTTTGATCATGGGCCTCAGATAGTACACTAATTCTTAGATGATCTTTCCTGGAGTTATTTATAGGTCAGTTGTTTTTCCAATGAGATAATTTACATTTTCTTCTTTCTTTTTCAGTCTTTTTACTTTGATTATTTCTTGATATCTCATGAGTCTTAGCTTCCACTTGCCCAATTCCAATTTTTAATGCATGATTTTCTTTCTTTCTTTTTTTTTAAGGCATGATTTTCTTGAGGGATGTTTTGTACCTCCTTTTTTATTTGTCTATTTCTTCTTTTTAAAGAGTTCTTTTCCTTGGTTATTTTTTGGTACTTCTTTCCCCATATGCCCAATACTGCTTAAAAATGTTCTTCTCTTTAGTGCATTTTTGTATATCTTTTTTCATTTGGCCAAATCTCTTTTTTAAAAAAGTTCTTTTCAATTTAGATATAAATTTAGATATAAAGGAATTTAGATATAAAGGAATGCCAATCAGGGTCACACAAGACCTTGCAATTTCCACTCTGAATGACCGTAAGGCATGGAACATGATTTTCAGAAAGGCAAGAGAGCTGGGTCTTCAACCAAGAATTAGCTATCCATCAAAACTGACTATATACTTTAGGGGAAAGTTAGGGCATTCAACAAAATAGAAGATTTCCAAGTATTTGCAAAGAAAAGACCAGAGCTCTGTGGAAAATTTGACATCCAGACACAAAGAGCAAGGAATACCTGAAAGGGTAAATATGAAGGAAAGGGAAAAGGAGAAAAATGTTATATTTTTCATTTATTCAAACTCTCTTCTATAAGGACTACATTTATATCAATTTATATATATTAACATGTGGGGAAAATGTAATGTGTAACTCTCAAAAATTGTGTGCATAATTAGAGTAGTAAGAAGAATCACGCATAGGGAACGTTGGGGGCATCAAGATGATATGGAGAAAGGGGGGATAGAAAAGAAAAAGGGAGGGGGGAATCATTGATGGTACTAAGATATACTCCAAGAAATAGGGGGAAAAAACTAAATAGAATAATCTTTCTCACACAAAGATACACATGGGAAGAGGAGGGGAAGAATTCTCCTATAAGAAGGAGAGGAAGAGAGTTTTTACTTAAACCTTACCCTCAATGAAATCAACTCTGAGAGGGAAGAGCATCCAGATCCATTGGGATCTTGAATTTTATCTTACCCAACAGGGTAAGGGAGAAGGGAAAACCAAGGGGGTTAGGGGGAGAGGGAACATAAAAAGGGAGGGAAGGAGAGGGGTGAGGGGGAGGGAACAAAAAGGGAGGGACTAGAAAGGGAAACATATTAAGGGAGGGGTCTAGGGGGACTGATTTAAAGTAAATAACTGGCTTAAAAGGTTATATCTAAAGAAGAAAGGTCAGATTTACGGGAGGATATCAAAATGCCAGGGAGTCCACAAGTGACAATCATAACTTTGAACATGAATGGGATGAACTCACCCATAAAATGTAGACGAATAGCAGAATGGATTAGAATACAAAACCCTACCATATGTTGTCTTCAAGAAACACACATGAGGTGGGTAGACACTCACAAGGTCAGAATTAAAGGATGGAGTAAGACCTTCTGGGCCTCAACTGATAGAAAGAAGGCAGGAGTTGCAATCATGATATCTGACAAAAACAAAGCAAAAATAGATCTGATTAAAAGGGATAGGGAAGGTAATTATATTTTGTTAAAAGGGACTTTAGATAATGAGGAAATATCACTAATCGACATGTATGCACCAAATAGTATAGCACCCAAATATCTAATGGAGAAACTAGGAGAAGTGAAGGAGGAAATAGACAGTAAAACCATATTAGTGGGAGATTTGAACCAACCACTATCAATTTTAGACAAATCAAATCAAAAAATAAATAAGACAGAGGTAAAAGAAGTGAATGAAATATTTGAAAAATTACAGTTAATAGACATATGGAGAAAAATAAATAGGGACAAAAAGGAATACACCTTCTTCTCAGCACTACATGACACATTCACAAAGATTGACCATACATTAGGTCACAGAAACATGGCATACAAATTCAGTAAAGAAGAAATAACAAATGCAGCATTTTCAGATCATAAGGCAATAAAAATATTGATCAGTAAGGGTACATGGAGAACCAAATCAAAAATTAATTGGAAATTAAATAATGTGATACTCCAAAATAGGTTAGAGAACAAATCATAGAAACAATTAATAATTTCATTGAGGAAAATGACAATGTGAGACATCCTTTCAAACCTTATGGGATGCAGCCAAAGAAGTACTCCGAGGAAAATTCATATCCCTGAGTGCATATATTAACAAACTGGGGAGGGCAGAGATCAATGAATTGGAAATGAAAATAAAATAACTTGAAAGCAAACAAATTAAAACCCCCCAGAAGAAAACCAAATTAGAGATCCTAAAAATTAAGGGAGAAATTAATAAAATCGAAAGTGACAGAACTATTGAACAAGAACTATTGAACTAAAAAACAAGACTAGAAGCTGGTACCTTGAAGAAACAAACAAAATAGACAAAGTACTGGACAATCTAATTAAAAAAAGGAAAGAAGAAAAGCAAATTAACAGCATCAAAGATGAAAAGGGGGACATCACCTCCAATGAAGAGGAAATTAAGGCAATCATTAAAAATTACTTTGCCCAATTATATGGCAATAAATATACCAATCTAGGATATATGGACGAATATATACAAAAATATAAACTGCCTAGACTAACAGAAGAAGAAATAGAATTCTTAAATAATCCCATATCAGAAAATGAAATCCAACAGGCCATCAAAGAAGTCCCTAAGAAAAAATCCCCAGGGCTGATGGATTCACAAGTGAATTCTATCAAACATTTAAAGAACAGCTAATCCCAATACTATACAAACTATTTGAAAAAATAAGCAAAAAGGGAGTTCTACCAAACTCCTTTTATGACACAAACATGGTACTGATTCCAAAACCAGACAGGTCAAAAACAGAGAAAAAAAATTATAGACCAATCTCTCTAATGAATATAGATGCAAAAACCTTAAATAGGATACTAGCAAAAAGACTCCAGCAAGTGATCAGAAGGGTCATTCACCATGTTCAAATAGGATTTATAGCAGGGATGCAGGGCTGGTTCAATATTAGGAAAACCATTCACATAATTGACCATATCAACAAGCAAACCAACAAAAATCACATTATTATTTCAATAGACACAGAAAAAGCCTTTGATAAAATACAACACCCATTCCTATTAAAAACACTAGAAAGCATAGGAATAGAAGGGTCATTCCTAAAAATAATAAACAGTCTATATCTAAAACCATCAGCTAATATCATCTGCAATGGGGATAAACTAGACGCATTCTCAATAAGATTAGGAGTGAAACAAGGATACCCATTATCACCTTTATTATTTGACATTGTACTAGAAACACTAGCAGTAGCAATTAGAGAAGAAAAAGAAATTGAAGGCATTAAAATAGGCAAGGAGGAGACCACGTTATTGCTCTTTGTGGATGACATGATGGTCTACTTAACGAATCCTAGAGATTCAACCAAAAAGCTAATTGAAATAATCAACAACTTTAGCAAAGTTGCAGGATACAAAATAAACCCGCATAAGTCATCATCATTTCTATATATTTCCAACACAGCTCAGCAGCAAAAACTAGAAAGAGGAATCCCATTCAATATCACCTTAGACAAAATAAAATACCTAGGAATCTATCTCCCGAGACAAACACAGGAACTATATGAATACAACTACAAACCCTCTCCACACAACTAAAACTAGACTTGAGCAAATGGAAAAGCCTTAACTGCTCATGGGTAGGATGAGCCAATGTAATAAAAATGACCATCCTACCCAAACTTATTCATCTATTTAGTGCCATACCCATGGATCTTCCAAAAAATTTCTTTACTGATTTAGAAAAAAACATGACAAAGTTCATTTGGAAGAACAAAGGATCAAGGATATCCAGGGAAATAATGAAAAAAAAATAATACAAAGGAAGGGAGCCTTGTAGTCCCAGATCTTAAACTATATTATAAAGCAGCAGTCATCAAAACAATTTGGTACTGGCTAAGAGACAGAAAGGAGGATCAGTGGAATAGACTTGGGGCAAGTGACCTCAGCAAGACAGTATATGATAAACCCAAAGATCCCAGCTTTTGGGACAAAAATCCACTATTCGATAAAAACTGCTGGGAAAATTGGAAGACAGTGTGGGAGAGATTAGGTTTGGATCAACACCTCACACCCTACACCAAGATAAATTCAAAATGGGTGAATGACTTGAACATAAAGAAGGAAACTATAAGTAAATTAGGCAAACACAGAATAGTATACATATCAGACCTTTGGGATGGGAAAGACTTTGAAACCAAGCAAGACTTAGAAACAGTCACAAAATGTAAAATAAATAATTTTGACTACATCAAATTAAAAAGCTTTTGTACAAATAAAACCAATGTAACTAAAATCAGAAGGGAAGCAACAAATTGGGAAACAATCTTCACAAAAACCTCTGACAAAGGTTTAATTACTCAAATTTACAAAGAGCTAAATCAATTGTACAAAAAATCAAGTCATTCTCCAATTGATAAATGGGAAAGGAACATGAATAGGCAGTTTTCAAATAAAGAAATCAAAACTATTAATAAGCACATGAAAAAGTGTTCTAAATCTCTTATAATCAGAGAGATGCAAATCAAAACAACTATGAGGTATCACCTCACACCTCACATGTTGACTAACATGACAGCAGAGGAAAGTAGTGAATGCTGGAGGGGACGTGGCAAAGTAGGGACATTAATTCATTGTTGGTGGGGTTGTGAATTGATCCAACCATTCTAGAGGTCAATTTGGAACTATGCCCAAAGGGAGCTAAAAGACTTTGATCCCGCCATAGCACTGCTGGATTTATACCCCAAAGAGATAGTAAGGGAAAAGACTTGTACAAGAATATTCATAGCTACACTCTTTGTGGTGGCCAAAAATTGGAAAATGAGGGGATGTCCTTCAATTGGAGAATGGCTAAACAAATTGTGGTATATGTTGGTGATGGAATACTATTGTGCGAAAAGGAATAATAAAGTGGAAGAATTCCATGGAGACTGGAAAGACCTCCAGGAAGTGATGCAGAGCGAGAGGAGCAGAACCAGGAGAACATTGTACACAGAGAATGATACACTGTGGTACAATCGAAGGTAATGGACTTCTCCTTTTGTGGCAATGCAATGTCCCTGAACAATTTGCAGGGATCTAGGAGAAAAACACTATCCACAAGCAGAGGACAAACTATGGGAGAAAAAACATCGAGGAAAAGCAACTGCTTGACTATAGGGGTTGAGGGGACATGTCTGAGGAGAGACTCTAAATGAACACTCTAATGCAAATACCAACAACATGGAAATGGGTTCGAATCAAGAACACATGTGATACCCAGTGGAATCGTGCGTTGACTATGGGAGAGGTGGGGGGAGGGGAGGAAAAGAAAATGATCTTTGTCTCTAATGAATAATGTTTGGAAATGATCAAATGAAATATTGTTAAAAATAAAATAAAAAAAGTTCTTTTCTTTATTGGATTTTTTGCCTCTTCCCAATTGTTCTATTCTGTTTTTTTTAAGATATTAATTTCTTCATTTTTTGTTCCTCCTTTACCAAGTTGTTGCTTCTTTTTTCTAAAAATTTCCTGTGTCAATATCATTCCTTTCCCCATTTTCTTCTACCTCTATTATTTGATTTTTAAAGTTCCTTTTGAGCTTTTTTCATGAATTATTTTGGGGCTTGAGACCAATTTACTTTTTCTCAGAGGATTTGAGTGTGGCAGTATTGACTGTTGTCTTTTGAGTTTTGTTTTGATCTTCTCTGGCACAAACAACTTTCTATGTTAAGTTTATTTTTTATTGTTTGCTAACTATCCTACCTTTTTGTTTTCATTGAATTGAAAAAAAACACCCCTATTAATATTGGGCTCTGTACCTGTGGTGAAAGTAGCACTATTCTAAGCTTCAGGTTCTATATGCTGCTACCTTCAGATCTAGCTACAGGGATCTATAAATTTTCAGTTATTTTATGGTGGTATGAGTTAAGGAGGTGTGGTGAATATATTTCTGGTCTGTGCTCTGATCTATAAGTAACTCATGCACTTTTTTATCCCTTGCAACTGTGATCAGAGTCCTCTATTCTCCTGTGGCCATAAGCACTGGTGTATATTAGGGTTTCTTCTCACCCTGAGACCATACCCCCAAACTGTGATATGGTTTTCTAATGGGCAGTACAACAAGGATCTTACATTCAGAGCCAGCAAAAGGACCCCTATAATCTCCTTTTAAGCATCTGTCCAACCACTCTCCACCTTTACCAACCATGGCTGAGAAGCTTGCTGCTGATTCAACTGTTGGTCTATTGCTATGGGGTTGGGCTGCCTTGGCATGCTGTTTTGCCCTTTACTTTTACCCTGATGTGCTAGATCTTTTTTGCTAGTCTTCTAAGTTATCTTGGGCTTAAATATTTCATCCCATTTTTTTGTGAGTTTTGCTATTCTAGAATTAATTTTGAGACATTATATTATAGTTTCTTGAAGGGTAATTTGATAGAGCTTAGGTTGATCTGTTTACCCACTCTGACCTCTTGGCTCTGCCTCCCCATTGGCTTTATTGAAATGCTTTAGTATTTCTTTTTTTAAAACTCTTACCTTCTGTCTTGGAATATTGATTCGATTCCAAGGCAGAAGAATGCTAAGGGTTAAGTAATGAGAGCCAAGTGACTTGCCCAGTGTCACACAGCTGGGAAGTATCTGAGGCTAGATTTGAACCTAGGACCTCCTGTCTCTAGGCCTGGCTCTCAATCCACTGAGCTACTTAGCTGCTCCCTGCTTTAGTATTTCTTCATGATTCTTTACTTACTACTTACATCTTAATCCAAGATAGAAAATATTAAATACAAATAAAATAAAATTAGCAAGGCCTTGCAATAAAATATTGGATTTCATGGTGAAGAGGGAAGAATATCCTAATAAAACATTTTATTTGTCAAGTTTGAGTTTGTTAGATTACATAGTACAATGAATATGAACAGAGGGTAGATTGTTATACCTAGCTAGAGGAAAGGTCAAGTACTTATGGTCTGATAAATATAATTACTTTCTGTAGTTAGGATTTGAGAAATACTGACTTTATAAAATCATAATTACTAATATGTAGCACTATAAGGTTTGCAGAATGCATTGCATATGGTAAATCATTTGATCTCTATAACAACCCTGTGAGATAGATGCTGTTATTATCATCCTTATTTTGCAGATAAGGAAATAGAGGTAGATAGAGGTTAAATCACTTATCCAGGGTTATACAGCTTCTGAGGCAGAAATTGAACTCAGGTCTTCCTGATCCCAAATCCCATGATCTATCTTTAGACTTAGTTGCATCCAATAATAAAGTGATAAACTGGTTTGTGTAAAAGAAAGCCTTAATTTTCAATATTTCTCTCCCCTTATAAGTCCTATAGCTTGATTCTGTAAAGAAATTCAATAACTAATATAGGTGTTGCAATACATTTTTGGTGTAATTTATTGGGTATAAAGCTATTTAAAAATAGTCCATTTCAAGCTGTCAATGACTTGAGATCTATATACAAAGATAATTATATAACATTTAAAATTTGCATAATACCTAACATCCCAAGATCACCAAGTAGCCATTTTGCTAAAGACATAAAAGAATTGCCAATTCTAGAAATTTTGGAGAGAAAAGAAAGCATTAGTATATAGTATAAAAATAGAATTTTGAAACAAATAATGAATGGGTGTTTATTTCCTGTATTATTCTGAAATGTATAATTTCAGTTGTTTCTTTTCAAATTACAACCAAATGGAGAAAACATCTTCTCATTTAGAAAGGATGTTATTAGGTTTACATTTTTAAAAGCAGCTGTGTTAAGCTCTAAAAATGGTAAAAAATGGCCAATGCTACAACTTACTGACCTGGTAATGCATTTTAATGAAGAGTGAAATTATAGAAGAATACTTTCTCTTGGATCCATTAGGAGATGATGAGAAGATAAACTGAAACACAGAATTGCAGAATTTTAGAATTGAAGGGGACCTCAGCAGCCATCTAGTCCAATCCATACCTAAAATAAGAATCTCACCTATAATAGTCCCAATAGATCACTTTCTTACAAACCTCACTTGAGGAAGAATCTACTCTCCCTGAATTCAATCCAAGTTAGTTTAGATAGCATTAATTAATATAAAGTTTCTTCTTGCATCAAGATGAAATTGGATTAATTTAAACATTTAAATCATCCTAAATTCAATATAGACAGTGCAGTGTGATGGGGTTTATTGAACTTGGAATCAAAGGATGTGGGTACAAATTCTACCTTTGACATGTGCTACCTGTGTAAACAAGGTAAATTACTTAAAATCTCAGGGTTTCAGTTTCTTTAACTGTAAAATGAGGTTTATGCTAAATATACTCAAAGGTCCTTTGCATTTCTCAATCTATTGTACTATTATTTTAAGACAAATATGTTATAGAATATTCTTGGATAGAACAATAATTTTTCCTCTTTCTTTTGGGATACATAACCTACATTACCCCTTTTGCCTT
This sequence comes from Monodelphis domestica, assembly GCF_027887165.1. Taxonomy (NCBI): domain Eukaryota; kingdom Metazoa; phylum Chordata; class Mammalia; order Didelphimorphia; family Didelphidae; genus Monodelphis; species Monodelphis domestica. The sequence continues at coordinate 158,136,822 of NC_077229.1, read as the reverse complement.
TGGAATTTTCATAGAGAAGACATTTTGTCCATCATATAGTAAAAAATCACAAAGCAAAACAAAATTTTTATTTTCTTTTAAAATTGGAGTTTTGGTCTCTGTCTTTTTTTCTTCTCTCTTCACACTAGCATTATTTGTGGTGCATACATTAGATAAATGCTACTTCAAGAGAAACTCATTCTAATATCTCTATGAAATCATGAACATACTTTCTAAAATGTTAGCCCAATGCCAGATCAGAAATACGTATTGATGAATACCACGCCCAAAAAGCTGTTTCAAAACCATATCTTTTGTAATGTTCTAGCTACCTTTAAACTCCAACTAAAATCTTATTTTTCCTGGAAGCCTTCCCTAAACTCTCTTAATTCTAGTGTCTTTCTATTAATTATTTCCTTTTTATCCTATACATAGGTTGCTTGTAATTTATTTGTTTCCATTAGATTATGAGATCTCTGAGGGCAGGGACTATCTTTTGTTTATATCTTTAGCCCTTAATACAGTGTTCAGCACATAACATGTACTTAATAAATAATTATTAAATGATTGATTAGGTAGTACATGGATACACTACTAGATCTATATTCCAGAAAGACAAATTCAAATCTGAACTCAGACCTTTATTACCTGTGTAACTCTGGGCAAATCACTTAACCTCTATCTACCTCAGTTTTTTATCTCTAAAATGAGGATAATAATAGTTCCTGATTTCCTGGGTTATTGTGAGGGAAAATTAGATTCATAAAGTACCTTGAACACTTTAAATGCTAACTGTTATTATTATTATTCAAGATGTACTAATAATATACCAATATTGAAAATTCCAGTTTGAGTTTTAAAATCTTAATTAATAAAAAGAATGACAAACTTTAGGTAAATATTATATGCTATTATTTACTTATTTCTGGTACAGTTCCACCATTATTTTCATCTTGGTAAGATCATATTAAAATAGATAATTATGCCAAAGAAAGAGGACTTTAAAAGTAATTCTATCTCAGCAACTCATCATGAAGGATTCATTGTCATATAGAAAAAGCTGATGTTTCTTCTAAATTGATCCCATTTATCATAAAAGATAACAAGAGAACAGATATAGCATTTCTGAGACTCACAATTAAGTGTAGGGAAGTAGTGGATATTGTCTCTTAATACAAGTTGAAATTAAGCAGACATGGGAAATTTATTATATCATCCTCCCATAGTCTTTTTAAGATATCAGGTTGATACTAAGATTTTTCCTGTGGTCTAAGTTCAGAGAAATTCTAGGGTGTCCTGTCCAATTCTTCTAGTGTAAATAATAATTAAAAAAAGAAATTTAAATCACCTAGAAGAGTGTGGGAAGAGACAAAGGCATACCCATGTTTGGAAAGTTCAGCTTTATGAAACCTAAATAATTAAGCAGCACCTTTTTCATGCCTTAGGGCAAGGGTTTTAGAATCCATACATTTTTAAGTGCTAATTTCATTTCAATAGACTCAATCTCAACTACCAATCCTATTACTAACTAGTATATTAACTGCTAATTCTACTATTAATCTCATGTATTTTAATTTTATGTATTTAAAAATATTATTCTGAGAATTTCATATACTTCACCAGATTACCAAAGGAATCTGTAATGCAAAAAAAATTAGAAATCCCTGCAGATACATATCCTTATCTTTGTGAACAATCCATATTATAAGAAGGTTCAAAAATGGATTTTAAAAAAATCTACCAACACTGGGAAGAAGGCATTGTCTTCCCTTTTAACATACCAGGCATATTATCATTTGGGAAGTATGATTGTTGTATTAATATTGTACTACCAGACACATGGTCAGAACTCTTGATGTTAAAGGGACAGTCCTAGGCACTAGCAAGGGAGAAGCAAATTCTTGGGTTGGGCTTGGAGACAGCCACCCTACCTCTGCTCCGAGCAAGGTCATTAACATAGTGAGGTTTGAATCAGGGTGTTGCTGGGACTTCATTTACAAAAGCGCCTGATGGATTAAACTCCACCTCTATGATCTTATCATTGTCAATTGGACCAATGTAAAAACCCATGTCATGATACCGTGTACGTTATACTTTCCTAAGACCCTCAATAAATACCAGGGGACAAGCGTGGACTCCTCCTTTGGCCCTTCGGCCTTTGCTGCCTCTCTCAAACTCCTCTCTTACTGACCCCTCTCTTACCCTTACTGATTCCTCTCTTGCTCTCTCTTACCAGCTCTCTCACCAGGCCCTTAGGCCTTCGCTGCCTCTCTCCTCTCTCCCTTACCCTCCTCTCCTCTTACCACTCTTGCTTCTCTGTATCTCTTTCCTAGCGACCCCAGAGCCTCCTATTGAGATAGCAGACACCAAGAAGTTGACTCCCACCTTTCTTAGCGACCCTGTCGCTCCAGTGCCAGGGAGTGGTGACTCCCCTCACTTCTCTAGCACCGCAGTCACCCCCAAGCTTCCCATTGTTGTTCAGACTCTATTGTCTATAGGAGTATCAAGGGGTTGATACTCCTCACCTGTCCTCTTGTTCCTACTACTTCCTCGGAGTTCCGTTACTCCCCATGTGTTTCTACTTCTGTCTTTGAGTCATTATTATTCTCCCATTTCCTCAGCCCCCTCTTTCCACCTCAGGTTATTCCCACAGATAGATGTTATAGGACTCACGTGGGGGGTCTCTATACCTCCCATTATGGGTCTCTATGTCCCTCCTCCTCAAACATTTCTTAAAACCCAAGTGCAATCCTGCCTGGTCTTGATGGCTTTGCTGTTTATTCATTAATGAAGTACTGAACTAGCAAGCTACTATAATATTTTAGAAACTGCTGGCCATGGTTCTGAATGACTGTGATTAGTAGTATAGTCAAACAAGAGTTATCTCTCTCTCTCTCTCTCATGTATGTATGTATGTATGTATGTATGTATATGTGATGAACCCCTTTTGCAGTCTGGTGAAACCTATGAGACCCTTCTCAGTATAATGTTTTTTAATACATGAAAGGAAATGTTATATTTCAGTTTGAAGTTCTGAAAATAAAGATATATTTATTTTGTGTCTGTCCAAGTTCATAGACCCCTTGAAATGTATCTATTGATACCTTATGTATCTGTAAGCCTCAGGTTAAGAAATGCTGGTTTAATGGAAAGAGTGTTGAACTGGGAGTTTGGTGATGAAGGTTCTAGTACTATATCTGACTAGTTTTGTAACCCCGGGCAAGTCAGTTTTCTTGATTACCATCAGAGGGTTCTAGGATTATATAATTTTCTTTTTTAATTCAAAGACATTTTACTTTCCCAATTTCATGCATTAATAATTTTCAACATGCATTTTCCAAAATTATAAGATCCAAATTTTCTCCTTCCTTCCTCCCACTTGGAGATGGTAAGTAATTTTATCTGGGCCTTACATGTATTATCATGTAACACACATTTCCATATTGATCATTGTTGTCAGAGAACACTCATTCAAAACCAAAACCCCAAAATAAAATCAAAGATACACTGATGTAAAGGATAATATATACATTGATTAAATAGATAATTTTCAAAATATCTTCTAGTTCACAATGACTTGAAGTAACATTGGTTAGGGAAAAAAGATGAATAGTGAATTGGGATTGGAGCAAAGACATTTTCAGAATATTGCCTAACATAGGCATATATTCAGCACTAACATTCCATAGTGCATGGAGAAATGAAACTTAGGTTTCAAGAAAGTCAGTCATAATGAAGTTAGTCATTAAATTGGGGCAAAATATATCTTATTCACACACCTAGGAAGAATGAAGCACAAGAATTATAAAAGTCGTCTTGGTAACTTTCAAAAAGAAGCTTTTTTTTTTTTAATGTCAAAATTTACCCTTGCCAGTCTTTTTTAACATGTCTATCAGATCACTATCTTCCCAGGTCTTTCATCTTAGTATTATTTCAAATTACTTATTAGATCATTAAGCCTTACTCTATTTACTGATTATTCAGTTGAAAATATAGCTGATTACTAGAATTCCCAAATATCAATCACTGGTAAAGTTATGGGTAAAGAAATTTAAAAAAAAAAGGGAAAGGTGAATATCAGTTTTGAAACAACTCTGTCCTCTTGTGACAGAACTGAGAATTACAGTTTCCCCCTGTTAATTTAGATTGGTTTATTTTTGGAAAGTTCTTGAGACAAAATGTCAGTTACTTTCATTATCATCTGTGATTTTCATTTAAAACAATATTCCATAATTATTTATTTAGCTTCTAAAAAGTGAATAACATCATTTTAACTACTCATTAGTACACATCCAATGAAAAGAAATGGTTCATGTCCTAAAAGATGCTTATAATTTTATACGAGAGACAGGTAAACTTTCAAATTAAATTGCTTAGAAGAGGAAGGGATATGTCAATGTCATACTGGCTGTTATAAGTAAGAGAGGGTTATGGCAGGAGATGATGGTCCGCAGGGGACAGATGCAAAGGATGGAGGCAGGAGACCAACAGGGAAAGAATTTTGGAATGTTGAAAGGAGGGTTGAGCTGAAAAAATGAGAAGCAGTTATACTCTCTGGGGTCTGCCGATTGCAAACGTGGAGGCTTTGCTGCCAAGCTACTTGGTGGATGACCTTTACCTGTCCATTGCTAAGACCTGTGGTTCCTGAGAAGATCCTTGAACTGAAGCTAGCCTGACTCAACATCCAGTCAAGTGCAGCTGTTAGTGAGTATGAGATCTGAGTCCATCTGGACTTGGGATCTGTCCATGGGCCCTGATAAGCTTACCATGGACCATTATCCTTTAAAGTAACTATTACTCAGTAATAACTTGGATAGTATTTTAAAAGGGAAATAGGGAAAGGTTGAAAGGAAAATAGGGTAACCCTGATACCAATTTCCTCTAACTAAAGTCCCAAGGATCTAAATATCTCCTTAAGGAGGGTCTTCACAGAGTTGATGGTCTACTCTAACCCTCACCTCAATTACCTAAAATTCCCAGTCCTTGTTCTATCTAATTCTGCACTAAACCCCCCTTCGTTAGTATTAAAGGACATGAAGTCAGAGGCATAAACAATAGAGACGTCTGCTGCTTACCAGGATGTGTATCAGGATTGATATATAAAACCTATGAGAACTTGTTAGATTTGCTGAACACTATATACGCTTAGTGATTCATTTTGGGAATGATGCTGTTGTGAGAAAACTATACAACACTGCTAATATTAGGCAAAAACTGAAGGGCACAGGTTATATTTTGATCAATACCAATGATTGATGGTAGAGCTTTAAGAAGAAAAAGGCAGCTGTGGAAAGTGAACAGTTAACCAATATGTTATTTGAGGATGATAGAATATTTATTTAAAAATTACAATGCTCTAGATATTGTTCTAAGTACTTGGGATACAAATATAAGCAAAAAAGATAGTCCTTGTCATCAATAAGCTTATATTCTAAAGGGGAGGTAGGAAAGGAGGTTACATATAAGTAAAGGGCTGCTGATGGGAAGACAGTGAAGTGAAGAAAATAAGAAGTGGAATCAGAAGTGATGTGGGCCTGCTCTGGGTTCTTCATCAAATGGTGGTCCAAACCAAGGACTAGACAATTAGAAGAGAGGGTGCAAGTATATCCAGAATGAGAATCCTGCCATTGAAGAGATGTAGAAGGCTACAGAATAAGGAGTTGGAGTTAGGAATGAGAATAAGATAATAATTTATGATATATGGCTTAAAATATAGAATGATGAGCTTATCACCAAGAAAGGATTATACCTAGCAAGGACTGGAAAAAATAGCAAACATGCTTGTTAGAAGCATTTTGAATCTGATCCATAGGGCTTTTGACTTACAAAGGATGGGAAGGGTAAAACTGTATAAACATCTGAAAAGCTTGATACAAGAAAGTGTAGAAGGTAGAACATCAGAAGAAGAAAAGAGGGCAAATAATTCATAAAAGGTGATATCCAAGAACAAATCTAGCAGTAGAATTCATGGCTTATACATGTAAATGCAAAATATGGTTGATAAACAAAGTGAATTAGCAACCTTAATTTAATTTGGACAGTTTCCCTCATAGTATTGTTGATAACTAATAGGATAAGTATTATGACTGGCTAAAACTCTGAAAGAGCATACATTACTCAACAGGAAATGAATCAATAAAAAGAAGGTAGAATATAGTTTTTTTGTTAAGATATACTTATAAACGGATTGAAATATTTGGATTATAAAGCCTCCTCCAGCTCTAGATCTATGATCTTATGACTCTGTGAAGAAATTTGGAAACCTAATGAGGGAGACTTCTAAGGGGTAGAGCATAGTCAGACATGTAATAAAGACAGGAAAAATAATCATTGTTTTTATTTTGAGTTTACTGTGGATAAACAGGAAAAGAAAGAATTCAATGAAAAGTCTGTAAAATCACTTAACTATTATGAAAGTATGACATTGTAGTCAAGAATAATTTCAGATATCTAGACATCTTCTTTATCAGGAGCTCCCTCCCAAAGTAGAAACACAGATAATTTTATGACTCTCCAGAAATTACTTGATCTATCAAAAAGTGGAGGAATTAAGAGGGACTGAATTATGTTTTGGCCAATGCAAGCTAAAACAGTCATGTAAGAAATCTTGGGGCTAAGAAACCAGTATACCAAAGATAGAATAGAACAGTAGAGTTCCATGTTACCATTAGATTTTGAGAGAGCATATTTCAAGGGATTAAGAAGAAGGATATATAGAATACAGGGACCTACTGTTTTGCAAAAGCCTCTCATCAATAATGGGGATTGATCTGAAGAACAAATTTTTAGAGATACAAGCAGAAATAATTCCCTTGAGAAAGTGGGGTGAGGTGGGCATTACTACTTAAAGAAATAGATGTAGCTGCATGGGAAACTCACTAAACATCTTGTATTTTAAAAAGGGTATACAAAAGATGGATGCAAGGGATAAGAACTGATATAAAAATGAAGTATGACAATGTAGGAATGGCACCAGAGATATTAAAATTTGGAATAAGGGGGAGGTGGTAATTATTTTTTATAATTATGTGAGGAAAAAGAGGAGAATCAAAGAAAGGGTAGAACTGTTTAGGTTGGACAGAATGATAATAATGGAAAATTGTGAAACCAAAGAATTATTCAAATCTTATTTTGCATCTGTTCTCTTTTTCATGAGAATCATTTTTAGACTGGAAAGAAGGGAACAAATGTGTTCAGCAGGGAGTGGAAAGCCAAGATAAAGAAAATTTTAGATAACATCTCAGTGTTTTTAATGAAAGTAAGTCACCAGGCCAGGGCAAACTACTTATTAGCATATGACATACAATAGAAAAAGTAATTAGTAAGTTGCAGATGTTAATATTTGAAAGATCTTGAAGATTGGGATAGTTATTACAGAACACAAGAAAATAAAATGTATAATTTCTAAGAAAGGAAAGGGTGAGATGTTTTCATTATATCTGCAAGCTTTATATCTATCTACAGTAAAATCCTAAAAGATTTTTTGAAAAGGGTTGTTAATATACATACATACATACATATATATATATATATACATATATGGGGTGTATGGGGTGTTCAGGGAGTGGTAGTATCTCTGGTATAGAGGGCTTGTCATGCCCTCCTAGGGCAGCTCTCCAGCCTCCGACTACCAGCTCTCACTTGTGGCTCCCAGTAGCTGCTAGCATGCGGCAGCGGCCACACCCCGGTAAACAGCTTCGACAGGCCGGCTAAACCTTGTGAGAGTAGCCATTGGGTCATCGACCCCTGGTGAACCAGGGCTTTGCTCACCCAGCATGTGAAGACTGCTTTGGCGGAAGAGGCGGAAGAACCCAATAAGAAGGTTCAACGGCTGAGATGGCGACACAGCAAAGCACAGTGGAGTACTTAGGGCATTTTGGAGCACAAAAGACAACACAGCCATCAAATGCAGCTGAGGAAGTCTCCAGGTGTAACGATTTTTCGTGCCACTGGACCCAGGCTTCCAACACCAAGAGAGTGGGACTGTCTCTGTGCATCGGCTTTTCCACTTAAATTTCCTTCAAGCACACGTATCTTTGTGCACACTCATCTATCCTAACCCCTTCCACCCACTTCAAGACCTGCGGTGATGGGGGAGTGGCGACGCAACAGGTGGAGGTGACCACTGGCAGTTGTAGTCACAATCCTGCATGTAGGTGGCCCACGGACCAGTGGTTGCTTGGCCCTGTAGAGTAGCAGGGACATTCGGCAGCATCCTGGGCGACTGAGCAGCCCACTCTAGGGCAGCACTGCTCACCCTAATCAAGGGAGGGAACTAGAAAAGGTGTCCCAAACATTGCCTGCCCTACAAACACCTGGTCAGCACACCGCGGCTGGCGGGTCATCCCTTTAAGAGGTCGAAATCAAAGAAAAAATACAAAGAAACTCCTACTAGGAGCATGGAACATCAGGACATTACTTGACAGAGAGAGTACCCCAAGACCTGAGAGAAGAACAGCTCTAATCGGTAAAGAACTGGCGTGATATAACATCGACATCTCAGCCTTAAGTGAAACATGCTTACCAGAAGAAGGATCACTTAGTGAACCCACCACTGGATACACCTTCCTCTGGAAAGGTAGAGCCTCAAATGAAGACAGAATTCATGGTGTTGGCCTGGCTATCAAGACCAGTTTGCTCAAACAGCTGCCAGACTTGCTTGTGGGCATCAGCAAGAGCCTCATGAAGATCCATTTGCCTCTCAGTAAAGACCAGCATGCCACAATCATCAGTGCATATGCCCCAACACTGACCAGCACAGAGGAGACCATTGAGCAGTTCTACTCCGACCTGAGTGCTGTCCTGCACTCAGTGCCCACAAATGACAAGCTGATACGACTGGGAGACTTCAACGCCTGCGTTGGCCAGGACCATGAAAGATGGAAAGGAGTGCTCAGCAATCATGGCATGGGCAAAATGAACAACAACAGCCTACTGCTACTCAGCAAATGCTCAGAGTTTGAACTCACCATCACGAACACTGTGTTCAGAATGGTGAACAAATATAAAACAATGTGGATGCACCCATGATCAAAACAGTGGCATCTCATTGACTACATCATTGTACTCCGGCGAGACATCCAGGATGAACAGATCACCAGAGCCATGAGAGGAGCTGAATGCTGGACAGACCACCTATTTTTTAGAGTGCACTTCAAATGCGCATTGCACCTCACCATCAAAAACGCACCCAGACAGTTCGCGTATTTTACAACGTGAGTCATCTTGGAGATCCATCTTATTTGCAAACATTACAGTCCTTCCTGAATGACAAGCTGTCTGCCAAGGGACCACTCACTGGAAGCTCAACTGAGAAATGGAACCAGTTCCAAGACGCAGTGAAGGAAACATCAAAGGCAGTCCTAGGCCCCAAACAACACAACCACCAGAACTGGTTCGATGAGAACAACACTGCAATTGAAGACCTATTGAGCAAAAAGAACAAAGCCTTTATGGAGTGGAAAAATAACCCAAACTCTGCTCCTAAAAAAATACAGATTCAAGTCTCTCCAAGCCACAGTGCAGTGTGAGATCAGGAAGATGCAAGACCGATGGTGGGAAAAAAAGGCAGAAGAAATCCAGTGCTTTGCTGATACAAAAAACTACAAACAATTTTTCAGTGCCCTCAAGACTGTCTGTGGGCCATTAAAACCCACCACCATTGCCTTGCTATCCTCTGATGGTGACACTCTCATAAAAGATAAAAAAGGCATCAGCAACAGGTGGAAAGAACACTTCAGTCAGCTTCTCAACTGACCCTCTTCAGTCGACCAAAGCGCCCTTGACAAGATCCCCCAAAACTGCACCATTGAACAACTTGATGTCCCTCCATCAATAGAGGAAGTCCAAAAAGCCATTAAACAAATGAGTGCAGGCAAGGCACCCTGTAAAGATGGGATCCCAAACA